>NC_044496.1:46084135-46324135 GCF_902362185.1 Chanos chanos
TGACTGTCAGTCAGATGTCGTGTTAAAATACTTTGTGTGTGTGTGTGTGTGTGTGTGTGTGTGTGTGTGTGCGTGTACGTGCACACGTGTGTGTGCATGTGGGCACGCATGTGTGTGTGCGCACAGGTGTGTGTGTGAAATGCCCCAACAGACTAACAGGCATACTTGAAACTCTGTGTGTGAGTATTTATATCTATCTGTAAGGTGTATGGCATTATGTCTCAAAGCCTGACTTGGTTTCTGTAGCCTACAGAAACCAGCTGTTTGGTTTCTTGTTCTTTACTTTTTGAATTGTTACTGTTTTCTTGGGAGAAACTAAAGATTATAAAGTGATATGTTTAGCCTGCTAATTTTAGCTACATTTTGGGAATGTCAGAGAATCCCAGCATCAAAGAGACCTGTCCAAAGGAACGCGACTTTCCTAATGTTTTCTCATTCATCATTTCTTTCCTTTTATGCTTAAGACCTGTCTTTTCCTTGACATCTCCCCATCCCCATCACTTTCAGTCCCCAGAGGAATATATTGGTATATTAAGCAGATGCTGGCTGCAACAGACTTGTTCTTCTCTTCTATTCATTGTTTACTTGGCCTTTGTTTCCTCTGTAAAGGTCTAATACAGCTACATGACAGTAACATCAAAAGCCAGGAGTCCTTCAGGGGCTCTCTGTAAACTCTTATTATACTGGTGTTCTCTCTCCTTCCCTTTCTCTCTCTTTCTCTCTCTCTCTCCCAAAATAACACATACATAACTTACATAACTTAGCCTTCCAAAATAAGGCTACAAATTAAGTGTGTTATACATAATATACTGTAATACATGGATTTATATTTATACTTATATTTGTATTTATTATTTAGTATATGGCATATTTAACGTTTAGGTATCATGTTTGAAAAATCTGAATAAAACCATTATAATTTTTTTGCACATCTTTTCTTTTTTGTACATTTTGTGTTAAATTTGTGTCTGGTCACATTAAAAAGAAAGAAAAAACTTGACTTCTTTATTGCTTCAAATTTCCTTCAAGCCAAACCATGGTACAAAAGGAACCTTGAGTAGGGTTCACTGTCACACCTCTAGTTATGTATCACTGTTTTGTGTGAAAGGTCAAGGTTACTTGAAGCTCCAGCTTACAGTAGAAGTGTCTGTATACGTGGTCTTAAAAAACACATGTAAAAAGATGTAGAAAGCTTAGCCAGAGATCTCTTAGCAAGAAATCCTGGACTTTCACGGTCCTGTCCACCCACTAAACATCATTGAGGGAGAAAGCAAAAGAGAGTCACAGAGATGAACACAGTCAGGTCTTTTTTTTCTACACTCACCTCTCTAGGGTGAGCTGTGCACTAAAGAGGCATCTGGTGCTTGGTAACAGACTGTCTGCCTGTGTGTCTAGGAGGGGGCTGGGGGACAAGGATTCATACTGTGCTAGACCTCGTTCAGATCCCCTGAGACTCAGATACGTCTGGAGAGTTTGCCCAGTGTTAACAATGACAATCCAAGGCAATCATTTTAAAACTGAGCGGTAAAGCTATGAATGGGAGACAAAGCCCTGGTGAGTACCTATGCATCATGGTTGTACAGACTCAAAGGATAGCTGTAGTTACATTAGTTGGTACATTTGCTGCAAAATTCAAAGGCAAATATATTCTCAACTATAGCTTAATAGGTATCTTGTCGATGTTAACCTATGTCCTTTGCCAATGTTATCCCTTTTGCATAGAGGTATTTTACTGCCTTAAGGACAGCGTACCAGTGATTAAGCACTATGATGATGAAACTTACATGATTTATTATTTTTGAGTGAAGCATTGTAAATTTTTAAATCTAAACGTATCTAAACAAAGTAAGGTCACTAACGTAGCTTGTTCTTTGTCATACTGGAATCAGAGACAGGATAGAGAGGATGCCATGTCACAGCAGCCCCAGAGCAAAATCCATATGAAATGCCTTCATTAAAAAGATGCCATCATCTTATAACAGTTTTAAAGGACTCATATAGCAAATATTTCACATCCTATTCTGTAGTAGTATTTTATAACATTATTGTTTTACATCCGGTCTGTGCTGACTAGCAGGCTATCGCATGATAAAGACAACCCCTTGGTTTGGATTGATCTTTAGTGTTGCTGTCTGGAGCATATTTTGAAAAGTTTAACCTTGAAAAATGGCATCATGGCCAATGATGGCAAAAGGATATTGGCTTGTATGACTGTAACCACCTCTTCTACTGCATTTCCACACTGTTAATTATTCCCATAGCATGTGTGTGTTTATGTATGCCTGTGTGTTTATGTGCATTTGCTGATGTGACAGGCAGTCACTGTTGCATAAAATGATTTGGCCCAAGGTCTGGGTGTGTAAGTGTTGCTGTGGAAACGAGGCAGAGTCATTATCCCTGATCCAGTCAGTAAGGACATGTGAGAGGGTGCTTCAGGGAGAGTGAAATAGATAGAGAGGGCTCTCTCTCTCTCTCTCTCTCTCTCTCTCTCTCTCTCATTCACATACACAACACACACACACACACGCACACACGCCTTCACACCTGTGTTGACCTGCCCCAAGAAGTTGTTGTTTAAATGACTAGGTAATAGTGTGTAATATTAACCTCAGATATTGATTAGTTGATTTTTTTGACACCAAGTACACATTTAAAAAGGAACATAACAGTGTGTGTGTGTGTGTGTGTGTGTGTGTGTGTGTGTGTTTGGTTGGGTGTGTGTGTTTGTGTACATGTTCGTGCGTAATTGTCAGCATCCTGTATTGTCTAGTAATTGATGGTAATAATCTGAAACCTCAGAGAGCCAGTCATTGACCAACACTCTGCAAATCACGATGGGGATCTCTCAGAGTCCTTCTGCTGTAGATAGGCCTTTGATGTACGTGGCCTTGTGCGGCTAATTGGAGGCAGTCAGATAACAATGATTAGAGGCTCCATTAGATTAATGTGACATCAAACTCACTGAAGAGATGAGAAGATGACAAAAGAGTTCCTACCACACTGATACACCAACAAAAATAATTTTGTTTAATGATGAGGAACCAGTTAATGCTGCCATTTCTGTACTCTCTAAATGTGATCAAATGTCACAGGAAACCACATCGAATGTTCCAGTAATTTTTATGAAAGACCATATTTAAATTACTGTTTCCTTACTCTGAATGTAGTGTACAAATGAACAATTAAAATGAGTTTTACTGGAATGACTATTTTGTATCAAGTATCAATTTAAAATAAAGTTCTTAATACAAGAGTGTTTTGGTAGAACTGCAGAAACTGTGATGATTATTAAAACTATGAATACACTCGGCTTACTATCCTGTATACTCCATTTCTTGCCTCTTAATCAGATAACAGTTCTGTGCTGATGGAACTTTGTGTCCAACAAACACACACAAACACACATACACATACATGCGCGCGCACACACCCACACCCACACCCACACACATACAGGCACACACACACATACAGCCAATTATGTACACTGAAAAGGTAAAATATTTAGGTGTTACTTTTTCATACAATTATTCTGTGGTTAAATCCATATTCTTTGAATAATCTTTAGAATCACTTGTTGGTTCATAATGTACAAGCTTGAAAATAATCCTTGAACCAATAGGTGCAATGACAACATAAAAAAAAAAAAAAAAAAGCTGATGTATAGTCGGCTATTCTGTTGTAAAAAGTGCTGTAAGTGCAACTGAACTGGATTATATTGAATCAGTTCCTGTATGTCATGATTGATTATTGTGGATTCATGATCCTAAATCATGTTTACATGGCAAAGGAAAACAAGACTGGGTTTCTGATTAAGGGAGTACATGGTGCCAGCTGTGTTGAAAGATTTGAGATTGATACTTGAGATCTGAGATCTTAGATGAGTGACAGACAGAGGAGAGAAACACGAAATTAAGACTAAGCGTGGCTCCTCTTCATTGAAGTGCTAAATTACAAAACAAAGGCCGTGCTTTGAAGGACTAAGGGATTCTCTCCCTCAGCAACTTTAAAAGTAAAAGCAACTTTATTTCCCCACTTTGTTGGGAAATAAAATTGCAGAAAGTTTCATTATTTGATTGAAATTGTCAAAGTCTAAATGCAGGGGCATATCATGTTATGTGTATGATACACGGAGGTTCACACTTCTGAAGTGAGCTGAATCTGTCTTAACCATGTACTGCACGATTAATGATCATTCATTCTGATCAGCTCATCTGCATCCTCAGTCATATTTATTCATCTCCTTTTTAAAGCTGTGTCTTGTTATTTAATCACCTACATATTAGTTTGTGTTTAACGCAAACAAGTTTTTCAGTCAGCGGAATACATGAGAAAAGTCCTTTGCTGACAGACACAGGAGCCATCCAAAAACAGGGCTGTTGTCAGAGACAGAGGCAGAGTCTTACACATTTTAGGCTGTTCCGGAAACCACATTGAGTATTGCATTGAATGTGGAATTTTTTCATATCTTTTTTGATATCTTTGTTGATGTAATTGAGCGCTGGACCAAGATAATAGGATGATAGAATTAGTTTTGTGATAGTCATTCTCTTCTTCACATAAGGTCATGGGAATTCAGCTGTGAAAATGAGTGCAGTTCCACTTTATGACTCTAGATGTCTGTCATGAACCATCATACAGTTTGGCTCAGAATGTTTACATATTGTGACTGAAACTGAATGACACAACAACAGATATATTCACAAACTTCTCATATACCAAATACTTCTCATACTTCCCTAACCCTAACCCTAACCCTAATACCCAAGACACCTCAGGTTTAAACATAATTTTGGGTCAGTTCAATCAATACATGACACTCCCAAAGACAACTGTTCAAATGTCTAAATCACAGCTCCACACCTACACAAACCTAAAATGCTCAGCTCCACATTGAGGGTTCAGAACTTTAGTTTAAGTGGAAATGACAACTGAGTAACTTGTTTATCATGTTCTCATATCTTCACACTAGAGCAAGAAATTGTAGTTGAGCTTTGAGAAAATGGCTTTAACTATATAGAAATAATCGAAAAAAATCAAACACACTCCCCAGCAACAACAACAACTACAACAACAAATGACTAATGATAACATACTGACTGTACAAACTGTAGATCAATGTGGCTCGTGCAGTACGGAAAACATTCCTCACTGCAGATACAAGATACAAACATACACTCCGTATTAGTTTACAAGATAAAAATGTGTAGTAACTTTCCATACATATTAGCACTGCCTACAAGTATCTACAGGTATAGCCACAGTTTTGTAGAGAGAATTAGCATTTTCTGTGCTGTATCTTGTCTGATATTCCAAAGACAGCATGTATCATCAGGGGGTATTTTCACAAAATGTCTCAGCACTGATCATTTTTTTAACATGGCAGAATTCTGAAAATTCTCTAAGAAAGCTAAGACATTTTCTCAGATTTCCCCATACATTTAAGTTTCTCTAAAGAGATTCAGAAAGCATCTTAGAGCTTAAGCCTCCAATCAACAATCTTGATATATAATGTCTTGCTTATGGATAATTTTGCTCATTTGAAGAAATACAATGCTTTGTTCTAACCACTTAATCAGTGAAACACATTATCCACTAAATGATTTTGAATACATGGAAAGAGCAACATTCTCACTTGCATTAATCTAATAAAGACCTCAGCAGACCATCTCACTGTTGTCCAACCATTGGTACATGGAATATAAGCCAATATTATGGGCAATTCATATTGTTTCACAATACACAAATCAATCAGTCAGTATACTGACATTTTAACAAACACATAGCATCACTATGAACAATAAAATACAATAACAGCTCTTTATTATCAGTAAACGATTATCATTATTCCATATTCAGTTAGAGTTTGTGTTTATATAGTCAAAGGCAAATGAGGAGAAACGAGTCAGATTGATGTTTTAACCAGTGTGGGGTGCTTTATTAAAGTCACTGCAAAGATACATAATAGGTGAGGTGTATGGAAGAAGTGCTTGAGGGAATGGTGCTCAGCTGGCTAGAGTGCAGTGCTACAGTATTGAGGGTGGTTGTCAGCTCAGTTGCAAGCAGAGAATGGTGCTTGTGATGACTGGTCAGTCAGGTTCTTGAACCCAGTGCTTTGGTAGGGCAGTCAAAGGTTCTTTCCCTGGGATACCTGTCAGTCAAGACTCAGCCCCAAGTCTGGAGAAGAGGGCAGACATTAGCGTCCTCTGTCGGTTTTTCATATGTACTTTCAGACTTGTCCTTTTAGGCAAGAGTTGATGAGCCTCCTGATGAGCCACCAGCTGTGCCCCCTTTGGATTTTCTGCCTGGATTTCCTTTGCTTGTGTTTTATAAAGGCCATGTGCTTTCGCTGTTGTTTGGTTTTGGCCAAGTGGTCACCACCCTTGGGTGCTAAAGCTGCACCTTTTGACCATGGCCAAGGCTGTCACTACAAAACACACACACACTCAACAACTAGAAGCTGGTGTCAAGAAATGGTGTCAAGCAAGAAATTGAAAACTGGTGCTTAGAGTATCACATATGGGTGTTTAAGAGAAAGATAAACCTTATCTTGGTTGTAGATCATGTGGAGTTGCAACACTGCATTACTGTTATCTTTATTGACGGGAATAAAGAACAGCAGCTTGTCCTGGCCAGCTTCTTGACCCCACTCACAAACTGCTTACAGACATTACATTTCCGTAATCATGGTCTACACCTTAAAATGAAAATTTTGCTTGTGCTGAGTGGGAATATTAGACCTGGGACCCGTTCTTATCTGCTAATGAGTGGTTACTCACAGACGGAAAGATGTTGAAAAAAGATATATGTCCTATATTTTCCATACAACAGAAATGACAGGGTAATCATATGTATTAAAAACTCCCTTGTTACCTTTAAAACCAAACTTAAGACTCATTTATTGTATGGATAGCATAAGCATAATTTTGAACTGACCATCCAGTGAGGCTCAGTCTCTGCCGTAGTCTCTCCTGGCATAGTTAAGCTTAGTTTCTGCCGGCTTAGATACCTCTCGTCTTTTCTCTCTCCTCCCTCTCCTCTGCTTTTATCTTAACCTTGTCAGTTTCTGTTACTTACCTGTTCTTTTCTGTTTGTGTGAGTGGTCGATATATGTGCCTACTGTCTGGATGTGGCGCCTTCCCTAGGCCGGCTGACTGACTTTGTCTCCATGCCCTGCTGTCCTTGGCCCTGCTCCCCCCACGTGGCTCTGCTCATCCTGCGCCCTTCACAGCCATTACTCTTGCAACATTCATGCATCTATAACATTATTTTCCTTATTTCTTTAGTTAAGTGCTGATACTCCACTTATGCTCTCCTTCCCCCCCTCATCTTCTGCATGGCTGTGTCTCATCTGTTCGAGCATGAGTGTCTGGTTTGAATGTGGCTACTTTCCTCTTAGGTGTGCCCCCCCCCCCCCCCCCCCCCCCGTCATCTCTCTCTTCATCGTCGTCCTGATGGCTGCTGCGGCTGTGTTGTCCACCCCAGCTGAGCCCCCTGCTGTTTGTCATTCTTTATATTGTCTATTTGTCGTGTTTTCATTTTCATTATCGCTGTGTTGTTTGTAATTTGCCCACTGGGTTGGCACCTATTGCACACCTGGCTGGCCTACAAGGGGTCTCCTCTCTTTGTGGTCCTTCTCAAGATTTCTCCTATTTTTCCCTAGCATCTGGGGTTTTTGAGGAGTTTTTTTCTTGCCCGCTATGAGGATCAAGTTAGGGGGTGCCACCCTGCTCTGGTTGTTGTAATCCTGTGGGCATGCAAAGCCCTTTGAGACTGTAAACAGTGATATTGGACTTTAAATAAACTTGAACTTGAACTTAAAAAAAGTTATGTCCAAGAAGGACATTTTTTCTGGTTAAACTAAAAGAGATAGCCTAGAGATAGCCTAGACTGATTACAACTACTAATACTAAGTGTACATATGATTGGTATCACAAATTGATACCAATCATATGTACATTTCTTATAGAATTCCTGCATAACTAGCAGATAAGGTAACACTTAAATGTATGCAGTGATGAAGACAGGTGGTAAACACTCTTCCTGTTCTATGTTAAGCTCTTAGGTAGCAGTGGTTTCATCTTCTTGCGACATGTGCAGAGTTAGTGTAACTCAGTTATACATTTTTGAACTGGTAGACATCTGAACTGTGTTGATAGCTTGACCTGTACTGAAACTGCAGAGATGGAGCTGAAATTAACTTGTTTTTCAGGCACATCTGTTTGACTGCCAACATTTGGTATATGACCTTACCTTAAAATTTAAGTATTATTGGTGGCTTTGTTGATCAGTAACTTTCATTTGTGGATCACTGCTATCTTTATTGACAGGAATAAAGAACAGCAACTCATGCAGCATGGGAGAGGCACACCTCTGAGTAGAAACACAGTTCACTCTAGAGTATGCAGTCCTCTGATGAACGGAGAGAAGTGAGAAAAAAAACTGTTGAGGTGGCGTGATGTGGGAGTGGGACCAGTCTGTCTAGCTTTTGAACTTTGTTACGCAACATATTTTTGTAGGATAATTGCAGGGCGAGTTCAAAATGTTCTCTCCTAGAACTGGATCTGATTTCTTTCAGTTCTGACCTCAAGTACATGTGGTCACATGTGCAGATGTCACACTCTCGCACAACTTCCACTCAATAACTTTCCTTTGTCTGACATATGATTTTACCTTTAATATAAACAGAATTTCAGACTGTGATAGACTTCATGGCCAGACATACCTTCAACAGTTTCACTGAGCGTTGCCAGATGTACGATAACTATTGTATTTGTACGGTCATTTTGCCCTCTGTACGATGTATGATCAATAGTGCCAAAAGTTCCATAATGTACGATTATTTGATCATTTTGTGACACTTAGTATTAGTAGTTGTAATCAGTCTAGGCTATCTCATTTTAATTCATTTCCCGATACAATCTGGATAGTAAAATATGGATCATACCTCTGTGTTGATGTATCTCTTCTCACGTGAAGTCTTTCCAGCCAGTCATGCTTATCGGGATGATGAACGTGACTCACGAACATGGCTGTCATTAACTTAACTATTAATCAAATCCTCTTTACAAACCAATATATATTTATATTGAATGCAATAATTTGTGGGCCAGTACTATATTTACCCAGTGCAGTGCAGTTATAATTATTATATTACAAGTTAGGCCTAAATGAGCTGGTAAAATGAGCGATGAGCGGTGTTGTCCCGCTGTTCTTCGCTCATTTCAAGAGAGTTTGCATGAGAGATAGCTTACTGCTACATCCATGTCAAAAAAGTAAAGAGAATGAGTACTGAACAGGAAGGCGAGGACAGGGGAGAGGCAGGGTTTGCTTTTAAACAATGTGGCAAGATTTGTAGGTGGTGTCAGAAAGATGGTCATCTCAATAAATGTGCGTTTTCTGAAATTACACATTTACACTCATTTGTTCTCTTGGTTATGACTTGCGTATGATCATTTTCCTCAAAATACCATAATTTTAAGTCTCTGGTACAATACTTTAACATTTCCCATCTGGCAATACTGGTTTCACCAATCTATTTTGAGATACTTTCACCTCAAGTTACAGACAGTTCAGGCAATGATGCTCTTTATATAATTGAGGTGCTCTCAATTATATAAAGGTTACAGCAGATTGAAAAAATGACAATGGATCAATAATATTTTTCCCACACAGGAATAAAAGAACAGTAACTTGTCCTGGCCAGCTTCTTGACCTTACTCAAAAATTGCTCACAGACTTTACCTTTCCATAAGCTATGTTCTACTCCTTAAAATGAAAATTTCGCTCACGCCTACTGGGAAAATTAGACCTGGGACCCGTTCTTGAGTGGTTACTGTCATGTTTGTTTAAAGAGGCTGGGTGCACATGCAGATCAGTATTTTCTTTATTTAAAGTAAACAGACGAGTTTCAAAGACTTACAGAATTCAGGTGTAGGAACAGGAACAAGAACAAGAACAAGAACAGGAACAGGAACATAAACATGGCAGATAAAGAAATAACTGTGACGTGGACAAAACTCCAAACAGTGCCAGAACAAACGAACAAGGAAAACTAAGGAGTATATAAATGAAACAGAGCAAGGCAAACTAACTGAAAACAGGTATTAACAATGATGAACTCAAGGACTAAACAGGGCTGAACCTAAACTAATCAAAGGAGGGGGGAAACAAGAGAACAGGGAAAACAGAACCCAGACCTGATACCAGAGGGAGTCAACAAGTCAAACCAACAAAAAGGGGACAGAGAGGAGACAGACGTACCAGAGTGAGACAGTTACTCGCAAATGGAAAGATGCTAAAAAAATTATATGTCCTATATTTTCCATATGGCAGAAATGACAGGGTAATCATACGTATTAGGAAAGTTATGTCCAACAAGGACAATTTTTCTGGTTAAACTAAAACTGGACAAATTGATACTAATAATGCATAAATTTCTTACAGAATTCCTGCATAACTAGTAGATAAGTCAACACTTAAATGTATGCAGTGACAAAGATGGGTGCTAAACACTTTTCTTATTCTATGTTGAGCTCTTAAGTAGCAGTAGTTTCATCTTCTTGTTACAACATATGCAGCGTTGGTGCCACTCAGTTCTATATTTCTGAGCTGGTGCAACAGTAGCCAGCGAGTACAGTGCTATACAGTGAGTTAACCTCACTCCACCAACACCTTAAGAGGCATGCTGGCGACAGAGGCTAGCACCCATGGGTTTTTGCCTCCTTGCTAGCATACCCACCTCCCATGCCAAAGGTAGCGATCCAAGAAGGGTTAAGTCAAGGGCAACTGGATTTGGTTTGTAACCATTCATGTAACTTGGTTGTTAGTTCTCCTGGCTGTTGTAACAACAGTTATTAGAGTCATTGGAGTCACAAGCGATTATGTGTGAATGGTTGTTAAATCTCCGGGGAAGGGATGAAAGGACAGCATTGTAGGTGGGGGATAAGTTCTGTTGTAGACCTCCTCCTCTGTTCAGGGATTGTTTCTCTACCTTAACCTAGATGGCCTCCTTCACCCCTCTTTCAAACCACCTGTCTTACCCATCCAAAATATGCACGTTGTTGCCCTCAAAGGAGTGTCCCTTGTCCTTCAAGTGTAGGTCAACTGCTGAGTCTTGATCTGAGGAGTTGGCCTTCCTGTGTTGAGCCATGCATTTTTTTAAGGGTTGCTTAGTTTCACCGATGTATAAGCCTGTGCATTCCTCGCTGCATTGAACTGCATACTTTAGATTTCTTTTCTTGTGTTTGGGTGTGTAGTCTTTCAGATGGACCAGTTTCTGCCTTAGTGTGTTTCTGGGTTTGAAAAACACGGGGATGCGGTGCTTGTTGAAGATCGTCCTGAGTTTCTCAGATACTCCAGACACGTATGGGATGACAATGTTGTTGTGTTTATTCTTCTTTTCTTCACCATCTGCAGTGTTGTTGTTTTTCCTGGACCTTGTGGCTGTTTTCACAAAGGTCCAGTAGGGGTATCCACAAGCTTTAAGTGCATTTTTCAGGTGTTTGTACTCCTTCTCTTGGGCCTGGGCCCTTGTTGACACATTATCAGCTTGTTGGTGCAGGGCTGATGAGCGGTGGTGAGAGTCAAAGAGTAAGTATCGGTCTGTATGTGTAGATTTCCTGTATATTTCAATGTGGAGGCTCCTGTCTTCTCCAATGTGTACGGCACAGTCCAAGAAAGCCAAGCTGTTGTTACTGTTGTCCTGTCGTGTGAACTTGATGTTGCCATCCACTGAGTTAATGGGTTCTGTAAAGGCTTGCACTTCCTGGGTTTTAATTTTGACTTGTGTTGTCCACATATCTAAACCAATGGATCCAGAGATTTTAAATGTTTAGGCAGACATAATCCTGTCTGTTGCACTTGTGCATGTGTGCATTAAAATAAATTGGCTAATGTATGCCATTACCAGATCATGTAAACTCCAATGTAGAAACTGCATTTTTTTAGAATACATGTTATGTCCCAAGTGCACTATGGCATCCAGGAGTATGGATAAGGGACAGTACAAAAACACTTCACCTCCAGTGCTGGATTTGGATGGTGCAGTGAAAACAAACAAACAAACAAACAAATAAATAAATAAATAGAAATTTAAAAACATAAAAACAGACACGGGAGCAATGCTCAAGGATGTGTGATATATTAATAATATTTACAAAGCCATATTTACAAAGATGTACAAAATATTTACAATGACAAATAGTCTATATACAGGAAAGAGGGCGAGAACAACAGATGGTGCCAAAAAAACAAATTGAGCGAAACAAAACAACCCTCAATACCTTCACTAAAGACACACAGTTGAATAGAAAACAAAAGGGTGGCAGAACCAAACAAAACCTAACTACACTAACTACTTACAAAAACATACAAAGGTGCCACCTGCCTCTAACCTAACCCTATACAATGTGACGCTCTAACACAGGGATCTCCCGCTTTACCTCCCACGACATTCAAATGCAATCAAAACTGAGACACAATTCAGAATCAAAGTCAGAAAATGTTGCAAAGTCAAACACGGTACAGGCAAGTTTGTAAATAGCAGGTCACAAAAAGCATGAAGGATCAAAACGGCGAGAGAGATCTCTCACTCCGAATCTGGCATCTTTAAATTGCGGCACTCCATCTCAGGTTGGTCAGGCCGGAACGAGAGGGCAGGATACAACACCAGGCCAGATGGAAATTCACAGCCGCTTCACTCCGCCGCTGGATACATGCATCAGGAGAGTAGCGAGAGAAGAGAGAGGGAGAAAAGCAAAACAGAGGGAGAAAAACAAGACAAAACAAAATGCACAGTGCGCTGCACATAACAATATGTAACTGGATAGAAATGTAACACCAGTAAGCAAAGATTCTCTCTAATTAAGGAATGTATGGAAAGGTTTATCACAGGGACATGCATGACAGTAGAGGGATCATTTGCTCAAGAAGTCCATTTTGATTGACTCAGTCTTATTAGAGTCCTCGTCTCTTGCTGTTGCTAATATTTCAGTGAAGCCAAACTTTATTTCTAATCTGACTGTCCGGTTAGTACCTTTACTAATATTGGTCATTGGAACTGAGATTAAGCCAATGTATTCCAGTCCCCACTCATCTATATACTTGGCATTTTGTTTCTCTGTGCTATAAAAAGGAAAGTGCATTTCAGTCTGAGAGCTTTTTGTTGGATAAAATGTGATCTGTCTAATTTCATCACAGTCCACTGATTCTCCCTTCTCCACAAGTTTGTGGAAGCAGCCATCACTGTATGCTACACCCAGTTCATTTACTCGTATTTTATTTGGCTGGTGAACTGATGGATCAAAAACTTCCGACACGCCAATTCCGTAAGTTAGGACACTAATGCGTGACCTCACAATCTTTGGGTTTTTCCCAAATTCTATAGCTCCCTTCATAACAGCTGTTTGGGCATCACTAGGGCAGGTCACTTTGTACTCAGCGCTAAAGTGTTTGCAAATGAAGTTGCGCAAGATTGGACTTGACGCATAGCCCCCTACTAAAACTAACTGATTTATACATAATTTGGGATTTCTCAAGATTTCCCTGATTTTGCCAGCTATACTTTGAAGACTTGCATCAAAAAATGACCTGAACTTTTCCTGTGAGATGTAGATAGAGCCATCATCCCATTCAGCACCATAAACTCCTTTAAAGTAACTTGCTAGGTCTTGTTTTTTCTTTGCCAGTTCTGGTAGAGAGTTATGGCATGGGACCACAATCTCGTCATCTAAACATTTAACAAAAGAAAATTCATACATCATCTTCTGCAGTTCTCCAGGATACTCTCTCTCAAACTCATCAAAAACATCATCAGAGAATATCTCTCTGAGAAAGGCTTGGAAGTGCTTGTCCACTGTCTGGCCACCCATGTCATTCCCTGAGGCCTTGTGCAGCTCCTTTACGTAGCCATCATTCAACATTTCATGTACTGTAATGTCAACAGTTCCACCTGAAAAACGGGAAGCAAATCAATGATATATCCTTTTGCACCTTTACATTATAGGTTTGAACTCTTTCAACATTTAAATATGTTTTTAAGTGTATTTCTCCGTTTCTTGTTAAAAGGGAACTGCATCATATCTGAGGAAGCTCTGTTGGATAAAATATGTAAAATATTCACTCTGATTTTTCCCTTTGTGCGAAGGAAGAATTGTTTTTTTGAAGCAGCCATCACTGAAAATAATTCCTAAGATGTTTCAACATCAATTTGCAGACCAGTGGTCCAAAGTTTTACACAGGATAATAAGATACACTAGTGCATCAACAGGGTCCCTTAGATCCTTTGATAAGAACATAAGTAATTCACACTAAAATACAGTTATATCACCAAATAAACCTTAAATAACTTTCTTTGGAATCATGTTTTGGATACAAGACATTTTGCTTGGTTTAAATTTTTAATGATTACTTAAAACAGTATGCACTAGGGCCCGACCGATATATCGGTGTGCTGAAATTATTGGCCAATATGCACTGCTTGCCGATTAATTGGTATCGGTGTTTATAACGGCAGATAAATGATAATTAAAAAAGAAACGACCAGATGAAAGATGTTATGAATGTTTTTGTTGCGTAGTTTGTCCTCTAAAGGGAACACTACACTACAACATTGCTGGCAACACACGTGCGAAAACAACAAATGATAGCAATCAGCTGACCCAAGCAGAGTAGCCCACATCAGAGATCATCTGTGTTCATGGCACATTGATAATTTTCACGTGAAATACATTAATCAAATAATAATAAACATCCCCCATCACTTCCCCTCTTAGCCCAATGTAATGTGCGGCGCACTGTGGGTTCATTTGTTGTTTGCGTCTTGCTCCCCTCCCTGTGTTTCGCCTCTCTCTCTCTCTTTCGCTCTCTCTCCCTTCTTCGCTCTCCTCACACAGGTATCCAGCTGTGGCGTGAACTGCTGTCAATCCCATCTGGCCTGGTGCTGCGCCCCGCCTCCTCGCTCCCGTTCAGCTAACCAGGAAGGGAGTGCCCCTCTTGGTTTAACCAACCGGACTCGGAGCGCCAAGATTTAAAGAAGCTTGATGTGCTGTGTTTAGATTTCGATCTCATCGTTTGACTTTGTGCTTTCGTGTTTTTGCTATTCATCAAACTTGCCGTGCTGTGAATGACTTTGTATTTTCGCTACTGACTTCGTTTGTGGATTGAGCATTGGATTTGGTGTTCTGGTTATCGCGGGGAGAAGGACAGGTAAAGTAGGGGATCCCAGCGGTAGTGTTTCACTGTGTATAGGAATAGGTTAGAAGCGGGTGCCACTAGTGTATGTTTTGTTATTAGATAGCTAGTGTAATTAGGTTTCCTTTGGCTCTGCCACCTTTTTGTTTAAGTGTGTTATTGGTGTAGGTATTTAGGGTGGTTTTTATTTTGCTAGTTTAAACTAGTTAAACTAATTCTTTCCTTTGGCACCGTCTGTCGTCATCTCCGCTCTTCGTGTGTTTTTTGTGTGAGTTTGTAAATATCGCGGTAAATACTGTGTAAATACCACTTTGTAAATATCCCTAATATATCGCCCACTTTTTATACACTGATTGTACGTGCCCGTGTTTTTCCTCACCATCACACCGTCCCAAACCAGCACAGGTGGTGGGATCCCTTTATGCTACGTCCCCATACCCCTAGCCATATCACATCTGGGACGTAAAGTGAAAGCCCGTACCGTAAGTCAAACATCAAAATTACGTTAAATATTAGGGTATTTGAATGGTGCAGACAAAGCTGTCGACAAACTTGATTGTAGATTCATTTATTAAACAGTGCAGCCGTTCTAGCGAGTAACCATGCAATGGTCCTATCATTTCTCCCACCGCTCTAAAACATTTCTGGCAACATCGCTTGCAGCAGGTTATAATGCTATCCATTGCTAAACGAGGTTACCCACAAAGCTAGCTAATGCCATCTTTATCAATGGAAAACCGCTAACGTCAATACGCGGTTTAATTATAGCGTTTATCTTATTCTGCCTAAATGAAGCAATGGTAAATATATCTGTGACTCGCATGTCTGTCGGTGCATTGGAAATAATTAAAACAGAGGGGACACGTAAATAAATGTGAACTGAAACAAGTCCGATATCGTCCGATATATCATTATCGTTTTTTTTAAATCCTCAAATATTGAAATCAGCAACGGTCTTAAAAATCCTGTATCGGTCGGGCTCTAGTATGCACTTTAGATAATTTTGAGGTTTACTTTGGGTATACCAATAAAATAAAACTTACATATTTGAGTTACAAAAATGTCTAACAAATCTGATCTTTGATTACGCTGTCACATCCTCACATGGATAAAGATACCCTCCAAGCCATTTTAGGCCACTCCTGAGATGGTAACTTGCTTGTTGCCTGAAAAAGATGCAGTGGCTGTGTAATGGCTGTGCTAACCTCACTCACCAAAAGTTGTGTGTGTGCCATTTGTGGAAAAACATTCAAGAGTTTCTGTGAAACTGGACATACCCAAGTCTGGGTGAAAATGGGAGACAGGAGAAATATCAACAGTAATCTATCATTCAAAATGTGAAAGTTGTATTATACCTCCACAGTCCACAACCATGTATTGTGTTCCTGGTTTCTGCTCCAGTGTATCTTGTCCCTCTGCTGTGAGGTCATCAGCAGGATGTTCTTTACACCATAGAGATGCAGCCTCAGGCTCCAGGGCAACAATCAGCTGCTCAGAGGCAAATTCTGTCACCAGACCAGCCTTTTTTTTTTTTTGAATGATGTTGATATCCATAAGCAAAAGGAGATATATGGAACGTGAATTAGTGTAAGGCAAATTTATTGAGCACAATGAACAATGGAAAAAAAACCCCTAACTTTTAAACAGATGTAAAGATGGCAAAGACAGATGAAAGTGAAGAAACTGTCGTTAGTTCACCTGTACTGCAGCCTCCCTCATAAATTGCTTGGCTCCTCCACTCCAGATAGCTGGAACAGTTAAGACCCAGGTAACATCAGAGGCAATGAATTTCTTTCCTCTTGTGTGCTTTTCAACACTTTTGAGGGCATGATCCTTCAAGAAGCTTATGCTCTCTGAAAAAACTTTCATAGCACTCATTGTTTTCCCATTTTTTGCTGTAATCGTCATATCTCTGTGGATTTCCTTTGAAATTAAACATAGGTTAAGAAAATGTAAACTACTTTTCAGTAATCCTGTAATAAGTGTCAAGAAACTAACAAAATTTAACATGAACATCAACAAATAACTTGCCAATATATTGTATATGCTAGGTATGTTTTGCCTTGGTCATTATTACTTAAACTATTAAGACACACAGTATCAATTATTATTCATTGTATACATTTTTTAAAATTTTGTCATTTACAGTATGTGATAAATGAATCTTGACTTTCCATTTCCACTAATTTTACCTGAAGAATCAAGCTAATTTTCGTGTCAGTAGTGTTAACATTGATATGACATTGGCACAACATTTTTAGTATGAACATAGAATATTTTGGTTTTTAATGTAAACATTTGAGTTTTTAATTTGAATATTTTGCTGGCATAGAATATAATTTCACTTGATTATTTTGACAAAGTTTTGTCTTAAGTATCGCTCAAATACAAATGAAGGTTAAACGCTGAAGTCTCTGTACAACACATGCTAGTAATGGGAACTGGCTAAGAGGAACAACTGGATTAAATAAATAAATACACTGTGTTATTATTTATGTTAACTAAGGCATTACATAATGTCTTAAGTAGTGAAATGCTCTCTATTCAAATGTAGACATAAAAAGTTCAAAGTTTATGAATTTGTTAATGGATGAAGTAACAGAAATGACAGTTCATTGGATGACTTTTTTGTCATGGTATTTATGTTATTATTACTTATTGTTTTCACTCAAATAATTAATACCATGATGTATTTGAGAGAAAAGTAAGATGAGAAAAAAGTGTGACTTACTTTATTGTAGAGCTCCATTTTAAAGTTGCTAAAAAGATACTGTTTTTTTGCAACATTTTTAGATGACTGCCTTGTGTATGACATCATAGCATCATAACCAAATTTTAAAAATTTTCCATTTTCGTCAAACAAAATGCAGGTAGGAGTTTTCAGGGTTTCTGTGCCAATGTTCTGACCCCAACGAGGAACCCTGATTTGAGGTTGACTCCCTGTATTGACGTTAAAATAAAAACTATAGCCAGCGAATGCGGTACCAAAATCTATGGCAATGATCAGGAAGGAGTCCATTTCTTGTGCTGAATAACCTAGTAATGTAAGAAACAATTTCCAAACTTGTTTGAAGTGTTCAACTCTGTTTCTCAACCAGATATTTACTGCTGTAAATCTCGTTGGTATTCAGACATATGTATACTTTCACTTTTGCTGGTCCAGCCTATTTTTCAGGTGGGTGTTTACATCGGGTATACTAGATACTAAACGCTCGGTAGTAGCAGTTGCCGTTTCATCTGAGGATAGGACTTTAAAAAGACTGAAGAGCAACAGAAACACATTCAGTTGGAAAATGAGTGAATGCTCTCATTGTAACTGTGTTGCCAGCATACTGAAGAGGTATGGGTATATTTTATTTATGCTGAATAGGTTTGCCTTATTTACAGCAATCATATTTAAGAGTACCATTTCATTTTCTTTGTAGTCTTGAAAGTCCACGTTGTCCCAGCTGCGAGATATGGCAAGAAGTCTCCTATGACAGGTATGTCTTGTAATGTTTTATTGATATTATCTGGTATTTAAAATACTTTTACCTGTGCAATCCAGCAAGTTCTAACATGTTTTACACACCATACCAGTTTGCTAACAGGACATTTGCCTCAGGAAATAACCATGTGTAAGGTGTTGGGTGATGATTTTCATTTGAATAATGATCTTGTTACAAAGTTGCACCATACTGAAGTAAACATTTGCTGAAATCTGGAAAAGAATGGGTTAAGAATCAGTTGCATTGGAATTTGACAGAGTGTTCCTCCATATCTCATCAGTATGGTAATGTCATTTTTTTAAACCAAAAACAACTACTGTACCCCATTTACAAAAGTATTCAACATCATTCAACATGTCTTACAGTCAGATGAATGAATAATGAACAAGGGTAAACTCAAGCATTTAGCTTAGTCCAATGGTTCTCATTAATAATGAATAAAATGAAACAGAAGTTACAGTATATATTTTTCACATCTTTCCATATGTGATTCAGAGGGCTGAAGATACAGAGTTGTAACATCGAACTTGAGAATACAAGGTAATGACTCGCTGTGATTTTGGGTCGAAATTCAGGTGTATTAAGAATGTAATATACTTCCCTTAAATGTCATATGTAGATATATTTTATAAAATGAAAAAAAATTAAGGAATGGGTGTGAATTGTTGTAGATGTCTTCTGAGAAAATTATCATATCATGTCCTATGAATACAGGCTCTATTATGCATTACAAGTTCTTTAAACCCTTTATATTGCTTGGCATGCTTGTATATGTGTAGTATCATAAGCAATCACCTTGGAGCATTTACAAATAAACTTTTATGGATTTCCCAAAACTTATCAAATCAAATGTACATCCTTTGCTTTCAGATTACATAGAGTACATATCAAAGGGCACTTGAAAATATGTGCCTCATTATCTATTAGGGTACTTGATTATCACTGCACATATTGGTTTGTTCGGTCTAATCTAAAATTTTTAAAACAATTTTGGGTGGTAGAAGTGGAAGTATTGCCACATTCTGTGTTTATTTATATATGTGTATGAAAATGGGAATACCTGGAATTTGACATCTGTGTTCTTTAGGTGACTTTAAAATTGGCAAATATTTTTAAATGAAAGTTTTTTGTTTTATTCATACTGTATGCTAATCAGGTTAGTGTCTATGCAATGCAGTCAGTTGTAATGACATTCACATGAATATGAAAGTAAATAAAGGATTACTGATAATGTGAATATATGTATGTATGAAGATTTATCTTAAACTTCCACAGAGCAGACCTTCAAAAGTACAAAGAAGAGTTCTCCAGCTTCAGAGAGAGGTATGATGAGAGGTATGCCTTTTTGAGCATCAAAAGATCTGCTTGTATTGTTTAATGCATTAATGGAAATTTGTGCTGATTTCACTCTTTCAAGAATGGGAGTGGAGGCATGTCTTGACATAGGTACTGCTGAGTTTTTGTCAGAAGACCTTAACAATCCCTGCAGCGAATCTTCACTGAAAAAAAAATTTTCCCTGTTACGAAATCAGGACTGGCCCAAATTAAAAAGAGAAATAAAGCGGAATAATAAGCCTATAACCGATGATGTGACTAAATTAATAAAGGTAATACTTTATACAATATCCTCTTCTTTTCTCTGAATCAAAACCCAGAAAGTCTTATTTTAATGGCTAGTTTCACTTCACACTAAAAACGGTGGTGTTTTAAAATCTTACATTTCTTAATTCTCTTTCTCTTTCTCTCTCTCTCTCTCTCTGTGTGTGTGTGTACTTGTGTATATAAATTTATACATGCATATATAAATACACACACACACACACGTATGTGTGTGTGTGTGTGTGTGTGTGTGTGTGTGTATGCATGTATGTAACATCATTGCGCAATCTCCATTTTTGTGTATATTTACCAATGTGTATGCGTTGGAGTGCTTAAAATATTGTATTTCTTCATGTCACAACTCAGAAATCTCACAATCTTTATCTTCTATTCAATCTAATTTGAATGGTCCGATTTTATTCAACTAATCTGTTTTCCCTGTAGTATATATTCAACAAGGCAAAAGCAGACATGGACACAAAGACAGAAGAACTAAAAAAAATCTTTTCATATGAATCTGAAGAAACTGGTGAAGTCATCGTGGGAAAGGTAAGCAAATGTATCGGGGAAAAACAAACAAACAAAAAAATTGCATTTTTTTACATTACAAAGCAACTCAAAGTTTCAGTTTGATTTTTCACAACATTTTTTTTTTTTTGTAATTTACTATTTTGTGTTCTTTCTTGAAATACAACCGAGCTCTAACTGTGTCATTGTACTTCAGATTTTTTTTTCTCTCTGATTAAAAGTTTCATAATGACTAATACGCATTCAAAGCTGCACTGATTTACTATGACATTAATGTTGATGGCCATGTGAACACTGACTATCAGAATTTTAAAGTTTTTGAATGTCATATGGGATCATATGGGAACAAATTAGGAAAAAAAATGAAGACTCATCTTTTGTCAGTGCATAGTTTTCTGAGAGATATAAGATCTTGCTCTTTCTTTTCTCATTTAGTCTGCTCACATAGGCCCTTACTGGAATTCCAAAACAAACAAAAAACATTTGTCAATATCACTTAGTTTAAATGGTATATCAGGAAATCAGTGACAACAATTCCTTCACAGGTAGAGACTTAACAAAATATCTGAAAAGGTGAAATGAAATGAAATGAACTGCAAAAATGAATTGCAAAAATGAATTGCAACATTATTACATGTTGGAGAAACACTCACACAGACACCGCCATACACACATGCGCGTGCGCGCACACACACACACACACATTAGCTGAATTCTCATTTCTAATCATGTGGATAAATACGTGCCTGTATATATGCATTTCACGTATACCCAGTGGCCAGTTTCTTTTTTCAGGTACAACATTCAGTTTGCGAGAATGAACGACTCCTTCAGATAGTGAGTCAAGTGATACTGGCCTGCTATGTAAAGCAGGCAGATAGACATCAAGAGATCCAGTTACTGTTTCATTGAACATTAAAATGTGTAAAATGAGTACCAGTCAGTGTCTAGTCAGAAGCAGTCTTACAGAAAACAAACAAACAAACAAACAAAAAATAAAACAAAACAACAACAACAAAATAAAAAAAAACTACAGGGTTTTTTTTGGATGGGTATAGCAACTAAACTAGCCACTATCTGTATTTCTTTCTTCTTCTTCTTTTTTTTTTAACTTTTAATACTTATTGTGTTTTTCTGTTCTCTCTTTCCTTTTTTCTCAGAAATCAAAATGCATGGATTTTGCTGTACATTACTTTCAAATGGCAGTATCTGAATGCAAACCTTACAACCAAGAGCTTGTCACAGTAAGCTGAGATGTTCTCTGCTGTAAAGTAATGTCTCATTCAGTATTCCATAAGCCTCCATAATATCCCAGTAAAAGAAAAATACAGAGGCATGAGTAAAGTACCTATTTTATTATATTATTATATAGCTGTCGATTGATGTGAGTTTATCTTGAACTACAACTTGCAAATTTAATGATGAACAGTTCAATACCCTGAAAGTCCCATGCACTTCTGGGTGCCTCATATTTTTCTGATTCTTACTCTAACAGTTACTGTATTCAGACATTGTATCTTTACATATACATTGCATCAGAGCAGTATAGTATGTGTAAGAGCTGACAGATTTGCTCACTGTATATTACAAGGTTTATAACATGACTGGCTTGCCAAAATAAGGAATGTATCACTTGGTTGATGGTTAGTGAGAAATCATAACTGAGGAACAAAAGACATAGAGCTAGTCTATTCACTGTTGCTCGCAAATTGAACAGACATATAAAGAACTTTTCACCACAGAGTGTTTTGACATTTTTGTTGAAAGATTGAAGATGTGCAGAGAGAGGAGTATGAATTGAAGATTGTAGAGGGTACACCTTTTGGGATATGGATGAATGGGTTGGACATCTCAAGGAACAGGCCTGCAGCCTTTTCCTGTTGCATTTGCCAAACCAGACTTCTGCTATGAATTAGCTACAAATGGTACCATCTTGACCATTCAGACTGAGTATTTTACATATGTGAGAATACTGTTTCATGTATGGTGGTATTAGCCAGGTTACTAAGCTGTTGTTATTTACTAATAGTGCAGCAAGAGCATGACATCCAGAGGTGGCTCATGTTTGGTGTCAAAGACGAGCGCTGCAGTTAAAAGTGACACAGAAATTTTGATTCTTTTCAGGTTATTGAAATGTTTCCTGAATGCTTCCATGCGCTGCTAAAAACGTGTTATCATTTGGGTTGCTTGATGGCTTTACATAACCCACCTCTGGTTCCTGCCTGGGGCAATGAAAAGGATGCCTTCCCAGACAAAATGATTGCTGCTGAAACTGCGTCTGTAAGTACGATTAGACTAAGTGTCTAACAGTAATACTGCAGAATAATTGAAGATAAAGAGATAGTTGCTGTTTTCTCGTATTTGGCTTATTTTCTTATTTGTTAATTTTTTAAAATCTTTTTTCAAATCATATGATAGATTTGTGAATCCACACAGCCATCTTGCCAACAGCAAGATGCTCCAGTTAACCAACAAGATGGTGAAGATCCAGTTACAACAGTGCATACACAATAAACACCAGTCAAAACAATGAGTTCATTTAATGCTTTCAGAAGATGTTTTTCTCATAAATGTAACTATAGTGTTTGACTGTAATTAGTGTCACTAAAATGTTGACATGGTTAAGGTCCATTTGGCATTGAGACATTTATTGTTTTCATATCCCTGATATTAGGCTCTTATATTACTTATATGCATGTGATTGAAAGCCTCTAAAGGCCGTATTTTGGAATATATATGCCATCCATGCAGTCTAATGAAATTATAATAATCACGTGTTGCAGTATAAGTGGCACACAGGCTTTAAGCAAAGTGTATACTCTGATTATTTTGTTTTCATTTCTTTATTGATGTGCCTTTTCGACATCTTTGTTATGTATATTTATACACTCTACTCTCACTGTGTATTTTTCCCTTACTTTTTAAATAGACAGTTTTGTGTAGTTACCCACCAGAGATCAATTTAGAGAGATTTTAAATTACCAAATGATGTGTCTGACTTGTTTTGGCTTGTTTTAATTAAATGATTATTTATCTCCTCATGTGAAGTCTGTTCTGTAGGCAGCTGAAATATGACTCATACAAAGCCTCAACTGACAGATCTGTGTAACCATAATATCACTACTGCATTCAAGGTTTGTTCTGAGTCAGCAACACTGAAAGGCATTTCAGCTGCCAATAACTTTTTTTGTTTGTTTGTTTCAACATTTTGCATGACATAATATAATTGGAATTTCATGTCACATTTATGGCTCCTTTAACCCAAACTTATGAAAGTTGTACACCAATGTACTCCTTCTTTTAAAGTTCTGATTAAGTCCAGCTGAACAATGAAACTGTGAAATATTCAGTTATTAGTAAGGCCAGAAATTGGGTAGCGAAAATGCGACAGTGCAAAGTACACGGAAAAAATAGCTATGAGCTAAAGCTGTGAAAATGAACTTGAGTAAACATTTCAGCATGTCATGCTTTCTTCAGTGCTTCACAATGCTTGAGAAAGGAATACCTGAGATCACTGACTGGGTGAACGAATTAGAGGGGAACAGTACTCATTACAGATGTTAAGTTCTGTACTGAGTATTGTTCCATCTGTTTTCAAGAGACAGTCCACAGTAAAACAAGGGAAAGCACTTACAAATGTGAAGCTGAATGCAACATTTAATACTTAATCTACAAATATCAGTAGAGGTGTCTGCAGCCATAATACATTTTTGTTTATATACAGATTCAATTCAGCTGTACAGTCACAACATTTAAAAACTAATGATTTCAATTCATAAACCCAAAAGACTCTGAAGAAATTTGGTGTTGTGATCTCAGATAACTTTGATGTTCTATTGATGCCTGTATAGCTTAATCTAGTGGTGTGTGTTGGACAGACTCAAAAGCCCGTAGAGAGAAGATTTTTCTCTTTTCCTTGGGGTTCACTGAAGCCTTAGGGGTAAAGTTATGGAGACATGAAAATCGTGGATAGGTTCGAAATCTTTATACATATATGTGATTACATTGGGAACTTAATCACAATGAAATTAATAATAATAATAATAATAACAATAATAATAATATTTATTTAGAGCCCAATATCACTATTTATGGTCTCAGAGGGCTTTACATGTCTATAACAAAGTCAAATCAAAATTATATCATGCATAAGTTCGAGAAAATAGATAACTCTTTAGTTTTGTTTTAAAGGAATTGAGGGAGTTTGCCTCCCTAACTTCTCTAGTTAACCATTCCAAAGGAAGGGAGAGCGGTAGGAAAAAGGCTCGGTTGCCAGCAGACTTCTTTTTAACTCTTGGAATGACTAATAAACCAGAATCTTGAGAGCGCAGGGTGCGAGGTGGGTTATAGGGTGTAATTAAGCCAGACAGGTAGGAAGGCGCAAGCCCATGTAAAATTTTATATGTTAATAAGAGGACCTTAAAATCTGCCCTTGCATGAATTGGGAGCCAATGAAGGGAAGCCAGGACAGGGCTAATGTGATCAAACTTCTTCGTTCGGGTAAGAATTCTAGCAGCAGCATTCTGGACCAGCTGAAGACTATTGGTACTAGAGGCAGGCAGGCCAGAGTAAAGAACATTACAGTAATCGAGGCGAGACGTGACGAATGCGTGAACAATGGTTTCTGCATCAGCCATACTTAGAAAGGGCCTAATTTTAGCAATGTTACGGAGGTGATAAAAGGCAGTTTTGGTTGTGTTCTTGATATGAGTGACTAGCGAGAGACTAGAGTTAAAAATCACACCAAGGTTCTTAGTTGACGAGTTTTGAGAGATGATGCAGTTGTCAAAATTTAGAGTTAGATCACTAAAAAGATGCTTATGCGTAGGGGGACCAATGACCAGCATTTCAGTCTTGCCTGCGTTAAGCATCAGGAAATTTGAAGACATCCAACCCTTAATAGCACAAACACATGCCTCAAGGTTAGCCATTTCAGAGCGGTCATTATGCTGGATAGGTAAGAAAATCTGAGTATTGTCAGCATAACAATGGAAGTTAATGTTGTAACTACGAATAATGTCACCCAAAGGGAGCATGTAAATAGAGAATAGAAGAGGGCCAAGGACTGATCCCTGAGGAACACCATGGTTAAGCTTGTGGTATTCAGAGGTCACATTATTATAGTGGACACACTGCTTTCTCTCAGAGAGATAAGATTTAAACCAAGAGAGCGCCAGGCCATGAATGCCAATTTGGTTTTCCAAGCGCTTTAACAATAAAGTGTGATCGACCATGTCAAATGCTGCACTCAGATCAAGCAGAATAAGAACAGAGGTAGCATCAGCATCCATGGCTAATAAAAGATCATTAGTTACTCTAGTAAGGGCAGTTTCAGTAGATTTAAACATGCATAACATGCACAATGAGAAAAAAGAATTCAGAATATATATCCAATAGTGCAAACTATCTGAATGGCATATCTGTAAGTTCAAATAATTCCCATTTTTTGGTATAGCTTCATTGGATTAGTCTAAAAACCAGTAAAAAGAAGATCCCTTATGCGAGGGGGAAAAAATCCTGCTTGGAGCTAGGGCTGGCCCTTTTCTAATGGCTGGATAGTATGACTGGCATGGGAGTGGATCTCAAATCAGCTCACACAAGCGAAATTGGCAAAACACCAGAGAAAAGTCCCAGTGCTTTCCACTCAAATGAACAAGAATTGATTGCCTTTTTATGATAAAGTACCTCTAAGTGGCTCTTCCACCAAAACAAAACAGATGAGAACTAAACAGTCACACACATTCCCACATGTCTGCAAACTATTTTAAAGTATATTACATTGGGCACTTGGCAGCAGAGGTCATGTTCCTGTGGTTAGGCTCAGGTCGTGAGCCACAGTATGGAAGCATAGTGTATGAGCTGAGGAGAGTTATCAAATATGTATTTAGAACCTTTTTGTGCTAAGCCATATTTAACACCTTTGATCTCGCTTTCATGGACATCCACATGATCTTGCAAACCACTCTGGATACACTTTAAGCCTCAACAACTAATAAACACACAACTGCAACTGAGACTGATTTTTCCATGGCAATCATCAGCTCAAAATGAAACCCCCACATTGCAAAGGAAATCTCATACTCAGAATTTTATCAGGAAGAAAAAGTCATATTTCGTTAGTACAAACTGTGTAGCAAAAAATCAAAGTGCAAAGTGTATGTGAGAGAAAAAAGGCTAAAATTTACTGAATTTCAGCATGTCATGCTTTCTTCCGTGCTTCTAACTGCCTCCATTGACAAAACCTAAAGTTGTGACAACTGACATGGGCGGAAGCAAATAGAGAGGAACAGTACTTAATACTGGAAGGTGTAAACATTTGCATGAATGCAAAATGACAGTTGAGATTTGAATGAATTTGTTTGGTAACTAACATTTCAAACTGACACTCTGCAACACTCCAAAAGAAATCAAAAGTGCACAGGTAAAATATCTTTTGACTTCTTGCTGGGGGAAAAAAACCCCACAGAAAAGTCATGACATGTCGATGACAGAAGACTAAGCAAAAACAAAAGTTCTCTGATGACGAAATATCATGCTTGGAGTGAGGGCTGGCCTGTTGTAATGACTGATACTATCTAGTTGGTTTATAGATTTAACTCAAGACAGTTCTCACAAATAAAATTGGTGACACAACAAAAACCAGTCCAACTGCTTAGTGTCACTGATACCTAATGTACATATACATTTAAAATGAAATAATATACATATACATATAAAATGATGATATAGAATAATCTTTAATAAAATTATACAATAAAATAATGCCAAGCACTTAAGCTGTGACACAACTGAAAAATAAAAATGGATGCTCAATGGAGGACAAATTATGATGTAAATGTACATAAGAGAAAGGTAAACACTGTCATACTTATAGATCAAGTGGACATTGCAAGACTGCATATACAATTTTATGTCTTAACAGAAACAAAATATAGCAATATAGTGAAATAGCTTTTTGTTCTTACTCAGGAATTGCTTTTAGACTGAACATTTCCTTAAGCCATTTTCGTTTATTCATTTTCCAAGCCGCTTACCTAATTAGGGTCAAGGGGTGCTGAAGCCTATCCCAGCGCTCACTGGGCGAAAGACAGAGAAACACCCTGGACAGGTTGCCAGTCCATCGCAGGGCAGACACACAAAGACATTCAAGCACACATTCACCTGGCTTACATGTCTTTGGACTGCGGGAGGAAACTAGGGTTCCCGGTGGAAACACATTCAGACATGGGGAGAACATGCAAAATCCACGCAGAAAGGACCCTGGTTGCCCAGACAGAAATCAAACCCAGGACCTACTTGCTGTGAGGTGACAGTGCTAACCATTGCGCCACCATGCCGCCCCTTAAAGCTCTTTCAGCTCCTTAATATGAAAATACCCATTTTGCTAAGTGGGAACATTAAATTTGGGGCTTGGTCTTATCTGCTAGTGAGTGGTTACTCACAGATGGAAGAATGTTCCCAGGATGTATGCAATGAAGACATTCTTTTTAGTGGAACTAAATGATGTTGCCATATCATCAGTCATAAGAAAATTGCTCATAAAATTGTTGCAGAGCTAGCACATAATGTAATACGTCAACGTATGCAGTGACAAACATGAGCAGTAGCGGTTCTAGCTTGTATGCCCCCTCTGAAAAAAGCACCATTGTGCCCTGACTCTAATTTTTATACAGATGATTTCGCACAAACCAGAAAAAAATGTAAGAATATGTCTGTAAAATTATATATTATTAATAATAATAATTGCAATAATAACACTTTATCTGTATAGCACTTTTCATACAAAGAATACAGCTCAAAGTGCTTTTACATCTCAGCATATAACAGAAGAAAAAAAATAAATAGTGATAGACAGACCATAGAATAATAAAAAAAACCTAAGATAAACCTTACGATCCAAGGGGCATAAAACGGGGACGATCATCTAAGTTAAAGAATAAAACAATTTAAAGAAAACTAAAATCCAACAAATACACTTTTCCAGGTTTTATCTGATAGATCCAAAAAATGGATTTTTATTTATAATAAAGAAAGAAAGATTACATAAAGTCTTGGCTGGCACTCTCTGCAACTTCAAGATATTCTCAATATAAAAATAAAGGAGAATTTCCCTTATTGCCTCAATATTTCTTTATCCAAAGTGTAAAGCTAACTAAAACATCAATACATTAAACTCAAAGCACAATGCAATATCTGGCAGTACGGGTTATGGTAAGTAAAACGGTAGTGGTGATACTAAGGCAACAAAAAACAAATACCACTGACACACCACATACACTGACCTCTTTCATGCATCCATATTAATGTATCAATATTCATAATCATATACTGAAAGTACTTACTTCTCTTATTTCAGTCACACGGGCTAATACACCAGGATCCTATTCACGGCTAGGCGGAACACACCTTATCTCAGGAATCACGGTTTTCACTGTGCCCTATCAAACTGTACCTTTTATAAAATCTTTACACTCTTACAAAATGAAGAGTTATTGCATTTAAACCAACATTCATAAAAAACATTCGTGTGCTTAAAGCAAGACTACGAGACTATGTGTCCCTCACATGTAATTCCTTCGTTCGTTACCGACATCTCACAATAATTCACTCATATACTCTCATCTGTCTTTGGAAATACGACTCATAAACTCTTATTACATTGGTTCTAAATGAAAATACACGTACTTACAAAGAGCATCGAAAGATATTAAGATCTTGTATAAACAACGGCAGCATCTCTTTTCAGGGCTTTTTAGTTCTCTACATACCTAAAGCGCGCCACACTTTTTACAGTTTCCTACTACAGAATGACATCGCTGTAGTCTTTGCGTTCTTAAAGGGACACCAATCGCCAAGGCCGCAGCACACCAAAAGTGCACTAGATGAACTCAAAAGATGACCCGGCTACACTAGATTGAAAAGGTCTGTTTTTAGTTTCCATTTGAAAATGTTCACTGAGCCCACATCTCTAATACTCTTTCGCAGGGTGTTCCAAAGTTTAGGTGCGTAGTGGATGAAAGCAGCTTCCCCAATTTTATTTTTGGGGACTTTTGGAATGTTTAAAAGACCTGCTATAGAGGACCTAAGGGTTCGTGAAGGGACATAAAACGACAGAGAATCAGTGATATAAGAGGGTGCTAAACCATTAAGACCTTTGTATACAATACTTTAAAATCAATTGTAAAAGATACAGGGAGCCAATGCAGTGTAGCTAAAACAGGAGTAACTGTTTTTGTAGGTGTCTGTGATGCAGTGCTCACTACTTACTTACAATCATATTCGCCGCAGTAGATATGGGATGCAACTTGACAATCGCGATTAATATGTTTGTGAATGTGTGACGAATCTGGTGACAGAAGCAGACCACAACTGCTACTGTTAACACATCGTGTGAGCATGTACGGAAACCATTTGGTACATAACACCGGGTGCAAATGTGCAAATGACCGATAGAAAACCGATCTTGCAAATGTCACCATTTCATTTTTTTTTTTTTTGTGCTGAAGCCCAGCCACTCCCAGCAAGGTTCCGCCCTGGGCAGCTGCCCGTGTCGCCCGTACCTAAATCCACGACTGAACGGTTAACACTTTTCTAATTCTGTGTTGAGCTCTTAGATACCAATAGTTTTCTATTCTTGCTACAGTTTGTGCAGAGTTGGTGCAACCCAAGTGCGTATTTTCTTTTTTAGCTGGCTTCAATCCCACACAAACACCGAAAATTAAATTGCATAACAGTATTAGCCCTCAAGCAAAAATGAAGGGCTCAACCATTTAAACTCGCTCACATCACCTCATCCAATAAATTCACAGTACTTTTTTTTCTTCTTGTGCTAACATGTTCACCTGCTTTGAACCCCCAGCAGAGAAACTGAACTTGGAACTTGTTTTGATGGCGGAGAGAAAGAGAGAGGACACAACAGTACAACAGCAACAAATATACAACAGTAAACAAAACACGAAATAAATAGATAAATACGTCTTAGGACGTAACAATATCTTGATATACAAGCAATGTGTGTCATTTTGTTGCTCAGTAATTTTCATTCGGGTATTATAGCAAGGAATGACAAACTGTCAACTTTGAACTTGTTGTGTGGGCTCCTGACTAGCACTTTGCTAAAAGTAAAAAACATAACCAAATAAACCAGCTGAAATCAGACCCTAAAGTAAATTAGTATCTAAATTATTTATCATCCAGATGTACAAAGGACAGCTTATAAAATTATTGGGGGGGGGGGGTGAGGGGGTGTTCTGGGGGTATTTCAGAAAGCGGGTTTAACAAACTCTGAGTTTAATCCAGAACTCTGAGTTGATGAACCTTGAGATGGGAAACTCTGAGTTTTCGGTTCCAGAAAAGCTGAGTTGGTTCGATCAACTCTGAGTATGTTAACTCCGAGTTAAGCGCGTGCATGACAATTATAAAAAGCCATCATCAATGGAGCTCCGATACTACTATTCACCATGGCAACCGGCGAAAACAAAAGTCGTTTTACTTCACCTCGCTGCAGTTAGAAACTCTGATACGTGTTTATGGCGAGTATGAGCACCTTTTGGGGCGGCACGGTGACGCAGCGGGTAGCCCTGTCACCTCACAACAAGAAAGTGTTTGGTTCGGTTCCCACCTGCATCGGCAAAGGTAAGACAATTGGCGTGTGAGAGAATTGCTGCCCGAGTCAATGCGTAGGTTTGAATGCAGAGATCTATTCATTTAACATGTAAGCACACTTTCTTTTAATATTGCAGGTGGAAGTGGTGTAATTGAAGAAAATTCTATTTTCTTTTAGGAGCAATCCCATGGGCACAAAGCGCACTTGACAGCCGCTGAAAATGAAATATAAAAACATAGTTCAAACAGGTAAGACACATTTTGCTTAGGCCTTTAGGCTCATGATTGTACCTCATTTTGGTTTTAATCATATTCGACATATTAAACAAAGTAAATGTCGTTCAGTGGCTATTTCAACTTGGAGTAGCTTTAACCCCCAACAGAATGCTGTTTTAAGACACACAAATGTCCTCTCGCCTAATATCCTGCTTAGCAGATTAACATTTGGGCTGTAAATACTCCCAGAGATTTTGCCAATTATAGTAGTTTAAAGTGTACTGAAACAGAAAGCTCTTCTTCATCACAGGATGATGATGAAGACACGTTGTCTGCTGCCACAGAGAGGGATTCAGAAAGGCCTACTGTGGTTTACATTAATATTGTGTATGGTAGCTACTGCTATTTCTCTCCGTATTAAAATGTTTTTACATTCTTGTGTGGAATTTTGAAATTGAAATGCACATTGAAGGGATGACACGTTCTTATCCTTTTTAACAGAGCATGACTGGGCATTACCAGGAGGAGAGTCCATCAACCTCCACAGCACAGATTGACACAGTGAAATGTTCAATAAATGCCAGGTTAATTCTGCATGTAGATCTGTAGTTTAATGTCATCCTCATGTTTTCTCAGTTATGAATTAAGGAGTTGTATAAAATGCATCTCCTGAAGAAAATGGCTAAAACTGACTGAGAAATGATGCACTTGCAGTGGCAGATTAAATGGCCTATCTTGAAATTCAATTACTGGAACACCAGTTAGAGGTGGGTGCATGGTCACAGGTGAATTGTTAATTGTTGGAACAGTCTAAATATAGTAATTGTTGCATTTGCATTTGTAGGACATAAAGAAGACTGCATAAAATGTGACTGATCTTTCTTTATTTGACTGCTGGGGGTGGTGGTATCTTGAATCTGTGAAATGTTTTTGGCAAATTCTCTTAGACGGCTCCTCCATCCAGGACATCTGCAGGGTGGATGGGACTGTCTTCCTCAGGCTCGTTCATTTGTACTGTATACTAGTGTGGAGTAGTGCGCAGTACGCAGTGTATACTAGGCTAGTATGCAGTACGCTAGTATGCCATTTCGGACTCAGCCTGCGTACTGCATACTGCATACTAGCCTAGTATACACTGTGTACTGCACACTACTCCATGCTAGTATACAGTATGGTACGCAATTATGAGAACTTTCGTGTAGTGTACTACACGTTTGCTACTGGTTGGGCTATCTGTTCTGTTAAAATCGAACAACACACGACTACAACAAATATCTATCAAAAGTAGCCCTATAAGAAAGCGTATGAAGACTTATTACACCAAAATATGCAACTGATACATTTATATTTGGAACTGCAGCTGCAGTTGAAGTCTTTGCTGTTCAGCTTTGGGTACAAAACTTTTCAATTCACTCACTCACTCAAGCTGGAACACGTGGAGGAAACAGTTTGGGGTAGAAAACTCTATGGTTTCACTTAGCTTCACAGGGCCGTCAGCAGGCTGTGGCTAGATTAAAAAAGCAGTTGAATTAAGGCGGTTAATTCTAACGGCTGAACTGGTACTGAATATTGTAGTATTCAAGTACTGGACAGAAACTCTTCCAGTTTGTTTAGAGAGGGCTTCACTGGACTGGCTGACAGCAATAACAAGCACTGGATGGCAACACTATTAAGGCTATGGGCATTAATACAGGAGTGATGGTTATCACTAAATTCTCTCCTAATATGTGAGCTTAACTAGTTGAAATGCGTGAAGGAAGAATTGTTTTGTTGAAGCAGCCATTGCTGAAAATAATTCCTAAGATGTTTCAACATATTGGCCTATTTGTAGACCAGTGGATATCCCTAGCGAGTCACACTATCTGTAAAAAGAGATAGGCCTACCCATTACTCTCTGGCCGTGAATTTCTCGCGCATAAAGAGATAGTGTTACTTTGCAGAAAGAAGAACCAAATACAACGAAGCGAGCTGTTTGTACCGAACTTCAAAGTTTAATGTACTTTCTCTCGCGGAGTTCCGACTTTCATTTCAACCGGTTAACTATAGCCCACGCAGTATTCGAAGAAAGAGAAGGCGACCGTATCCCTTTTCATTTCTTAGGACGTCGGCGAACTTTGATTGGACAAATGGTAGTCCAAGTTGGTCGCCGAGTCTGTTGCATAATTCTTGGCAATAAAATGCGCATCCATTGTAGATCTGATATCGATCAAAGTCTGTCTGACATGGGTGATCATGACGTTCAAAAATGTAGCGCTGTTGCTTAGTGCGAAAAACTTAACAAAAAATTAAAGTTGAGGAAGAACCCAGAGAACTACTGCCATCTCAACGACGCGTTACCATAGCTATTGTGTTACCATTGGACACCACACAAGTTAAACGCAGTCTGTGCAACACATGCTAGTAATGGAAACCTCTCTAAACTAAGAGGAATTGTTCTTTTTCATCGAACGAAATACAGGTAGCGTAGAGGTGTAGAGTTTTCAGGGTTTTTTAAGCCAGCGTTCTGACTCCAGTAAGCAACCCTGACTTGAGGTTGAGTCCCTTTCTTCACGTTAAAATAGAGACTATATCCAGTGAGTGCTGTACCAAAATCTATGGCAATGATCAGGAAGGAGTCCATTTCTTGTGCTGAATAACCTAGTAATGTAAGAAACAATTTCCAAACTTGTTTGAAGTGTTCAACTCTGTTTCTCAACCAGATATTTACTGCTGTAAATCTCGTTGATATTCAGACATATGTATACTTTCACTTTTGCTGGTCCAGCCTATTTTTCAGGTGGGCGTTTACATCGAGTATACTAGATACTAAACGCTCGGTAGTAGCAGTTGCCATTTCATCTGAGGATAGGACTTTAAAAAGACTGAAAAGCAACAGAAACACATTCAGCTAGAAAATGAGTGCACCATGTCATTGTAACTGTGTTGATAACATACTGAAGAGGTATGGGCATATAGTAATTACGCTGAATAGGTTTGCCTTATTTACAGCAATCATATTTAAGAATACCATTTTGTTTTCTTTGTAGTTTTCATAATAAACGTTGTCCCAACTGCGAGCTATGGCAAGGCATCTTCAATCAAAGGTATGTCTTGTAATGTTTTACTGATATTTTCTGGTATTTAAAATACCGTTTCCTGTGCAATCCAGCAAGTACTAACATCTTTCACAGACCATGCTGGTTTGCTGACATGAGATTTGCCTCAGGAAATAACCATGTGTAAGGTGCTGGGTGATGATTTTCATTTAAATTATGATACAATGTCGCATCATACTGAAGTAACAACTTGGTGAAATATAGAAAAGAATGTGTTAAGAATTGGTTGCACTGTTAAAAAGCATGGGGTTTTTGACTGTCAAAGTGATCATTTTTCAAGCGGTCTTTCATCAGCATGCTAACACCATTTCTGTAGACCAAATAAAACTAATGTTGCTTGATTACAAAACTATTCAACATTATTCAACATGTCTTTCTGTCAGATAGATAATGAACAAGGGTAAACTCAAGCATTTAGCTGGGTCTAGTCATTCTCATTAATAATTAATAAAATGAAGTAGTATTTGCAGTATGTAATTTTTACATCTTTTCCTTATTTGTGATTCAGAATGCAAGAGAGAGATTTATATCTGCAGCAACTTGAGAGGACAAGGTAATGACCTGTTAGGACTTTAGATAAAAATTAAGGTGTATGAAGAATGCAATGAACTCCTCTTAAACATCATATGTAGATATATTTGTCAAAATGAAAAATTTAGGAAGTGAATGTTGTAGATGTCTTCTGAGAGAAAATTATGGTATTATGTCCAATGAGTACAGTTTCCGTGATGTATTACAAGCACAAGTTCTTTTAAACCCTTTATGTTGATTAATATGCTTGTACTGTATGTGTGTAGTGTCATAAGCAAGAACCTTAGAATATTTACAAATAAAGCTCTATGGTTTTCCTAAAACTTACATAGAGTATATATCCAAGGGCACTTAAACATATGTACCTCATTATCTGTTATGGTACTTGGTTATGGCTGTACATACTTGGTTTGTTCGATCTAATTTAAAACTGTTAAAACAATTTTGGGTGGTAGAAGTGGAAATATTGCCATGTTGTTTAGGCCTATGTTTGTGTGTATGTGAAAACAGGAATACCAGGAATTTAACAGCTGGGTTCTTTACGTGACTTTAAAAGTGATAAATATTTTTAAATGTAAGTTTTGTGTTTTATTCACATTGAGTATTCGTATGCTAATCAGGTCAGTGCCAATGGAATGCAATCAGCTGTCATGATGCTCATATGAATTTGAAAGTAAATAAAGGCTTAGTGATAATGCTAATGTATATATGTATGAAGTACAGAGCAGACTTTAAAAAGTGCAAAGAGGAGTACTCCAACATTAGACAGAGGTATGGTGAGATATGATGTGACTTTCTTTTTTGGGGGAATTAACAGACCTGCTTGTATTATTTAATGCATTAATGGAAATTTGTGCTGATTTCACTCTTTCAAGAATGGGAGCAGAGACATGTCGTGACACGGGGCCTGATAAGCCTTCGTCGGAAGACATGAACAATCCCTGCAGCGTATCTTTCCTGAAACGAAGATTTGACCTGTTAGCTGAGCACTGGCCCAAAGTAGCTATGAAAGTGCAAGAGAATAATAAGCCTATAACTGAGCATGTGGAGTTAATAAAGGTAATACTTTATACAATTGTCACAGCCTGCACCTCATTTTGGACTTTTAGTTTGACATGTCTTTGTGCGCCTGTTCTCTGTCTGTCTCCGCCCCTCACCTGTTCCCGTTTGTCTCATTATTAACCTTGTTAGTTTTATCCAATCCTGTTTTGCCCTGTTTAGTTTCCCTCTCTATTTAAGTCCTAGTGTTTGCCTTGTACTTTGTCTATTGTTGTTTGTGTCTTAGAGCACACTGTCAAGCTGCACCTTTTTGTTACCAGTTTTTGTTCCTGTTCTGCGCGTGTATTTTGATCTTCAGTTCTAGTAAAGTCCTCCTTTTGTCACCTTCATCATCGTGTCTTTGCACTTGGGTCCTGCACCACACCACCAGCGTGACAACAATATCCCCTTCATCTCTCTGAATCAAATCAAGTCAAAAATCATAAAGAGTCCTATTCTCATGGTCAACTTCAGCTGACAAAAAAAATGGTGGTGTTTTAAAATTCATTACATTTTTTAAATTCTCTCTCTCTCTCTCTCTCTCTCTCTCTCTCGCTCTTGCTAGTATATATATATATATATATATATATATATATATATATATATATATATACACACACACACTAGAGAGAGAGAGAGAGAGTGTATATATAAATTTACCTCTGAATTTCTAAATATAATTCCTGAATATATAAATGTAACTTAGTTTATACTCAGGCATTTCACAAGACAGTTGTTCTTCTTTTTCAGTTTTTATATATATATATATATATGTGTGTGTGTGTGTGTGTGTGTGTGTGTATATATATATATATATATATATATATATATATTACTCACACATATATATACGTAAATGCTTATTTGTGCAACCTCCATTTTTCATTTTGTGCATATTTTCCAATACCTATTGATATGTGTAGGAGTGCTTTAAATATTGTATTTCTTCATGTCACAACTCAAAAATCTCACAATCATTACCTTCTATTATGGACTACTAATCTGTTTCCCCTGTAGGATGTATTCAACATGGCAAAATCAGATATTGACACAAAGACAGAAGAACTAAAAAAAATGTTTTCATGTGAATCTGAAGAAACTGGTGAGGCCACTGAGAGAAAGGTAAGCAATTGTGCCAACCAGAGCATTAAAGAAAAACTTGCATATTTTGTTTTGATACAAACTGTGCCATTCTACTTTTATTTTTTTTATCTATGACCAAAACTGTTCATCATAACTAACATACACTTAAAGCTACAGTGATTCACTGTACTATTAATGTTGAAAGCCATATGAGCACTGACTATCCAAATTGAAATCTTTCTGAATGTCATATGGGATTAACAAATAATAAATTAACGAAGACCTATTTTTTTATTTTGTCAGTGCATAGTTTTCTGAGAGATATATGATCTTGTTCTCTTCTCTTCTCATTTAGTCTCGCATAGGCCCTGGAATTCCTGGAATTCCAAAACTGAAAAAAAATAATAAAAATCACTTGACTGAAATAATTTTCAGAAAATCAATTAAAGTAATTCCTTGAAAGGAAGAGATTTAACAAAATATATGTTGATGAACTGATAAACTGATTTCATATCAAATTATCAGTAGGTGGAAAACATTTTTCTAAATATGGAATTGCAACATCATTACATATTAGAGAAAAACCCACACAGACACAGCCCCAGACCCAGATCCACACACACACGTACACACACACTTATATTCGTTGAATTCTCATTTCATATTCTTTGAATAAATACGTGTCTGTATGTATAAATTTTGCTTATACTCAGTGGCCAGTTTCTTTTTTCAGGTACAACACCCAGTTTGCGAGAATGAACGATCCTTCAGATAGTGAGTCAAGTGATGCTGGCCTGCTATGTAAAGCAGGCAGATAGACATCAAGAGATCCAGTTACTGTTTCACTGAATGTTAGAATGTGTAAAATGAGTACCAGTCAGTGTCCAGTCAGAAGCAGTCTTATAAATGAGAACTGGATGGGTATAGCAAATAAACTGGCCACTAGTTCAAAAGCTTGTCATAGTAAGCTGAGATGTTCTCTGCTGTAAAGTAATGTCGCATGCTGTATTTTATAAGCCTCTCACAGGCCTCTAATTTCCCAGTGAAAGAAAAATACATAGGCATGAGTAAAGAACCTAGTTCTTTCACATACTGTCAATTGGTGATGAGTTTGTCTTGAACTACAAATTGCACATTTAATAACAAACAATTGAATCTCCTGTAAGTCCCATGCATTTTTTGGTGCTTCAAACATTTCTTATCCTCACCCTGATAGTTCATTTAGTCAGACATTGAATCTGTATATATACAGTGCATCAAAATGGTAAAGTATGAGTTAGGGCTGACTGATTTGCTCACTGTATATTATAAGGTCTATAACAGGACTGGCTTGTCAAAATAAGGATTATATAATTTGGTTGATGGTTATAAAAAAATGTATTCACAAAACACAAACAAGACCATCGTTAAGGGAAAAAAAGAAATAGAGCTAGTCTATTCACTGTTGCTAGCACGCTGAAGAAAAATGTAATGAACTACTTGACCACAGAATATTTCCGCATTTTTGTTGAGAGATGGAAGATGTGTAGAGAGGCATATAGCTTGAAGATTTTGAAAGGAACATCCTTTGGGATATGGATGAGCGGTTTGGACATCTGAAGGAACAGGCCTGTTGCCTTTTCCTGTTGCACTGGATGAACCAGACTTCTATGAATTAGCTAAAAATTTTACTATTTCCTTTGGTTCAATTGGTTTACACACTGATGCTTTTAGATATTTTATATACATATCAGGGCAGTGTGAAAGTAACTGACACATCTTTACCATTAAGATTGGAGTATTTCACATATGTGTGAAAACTGTTTCATGTGTGGTGGTATTAGCCAGGTTACTAAGCTTTTGTAATGTGCTTACAGTACATTAAGCGCATGGCATCCAGAGGGAACAAATGGTAATTCAAGTTTGGTGTCAGAAAGATTAGCCCAGCACTTCAAACTGATACTGAAAATTCTTAATTTTTTTCAGGCTGTTGAAAATGTCTCTGAACATTTCCATGCACTGCTGAAAGAATGTTATCATTTGGGCTGCTTGATGGCTTTACATAACCCACCTCTGGACTTTAGCACTGTAATGGACCACACCAGTACTGCTACTGAACCTGCCACTGTAAGTATGTTTAGAGTACTAGTCTGTAACAGTAATACTACTGAATAAGTGTAGATTAGATTAGATTAGATTAGATTCAACTTTATTGTCATTGTGCAGAGTACAGGTACAAATGAAATGAAGTAGCATCTAACCAGAAATGCAAAACATAGTATTATTTACAGGTAAGTGCAGGTAGTGAGTACTGCAGTAGTGATGTCATATCGTACACTATATACAGCATTATAGACAGAGTAGTTTAGAAGTAGAAGTAGTTTACTGTCTTTCTGTATTTCTTGGCTTATTTTCTTATTTATTATTATTATTATTTATTTTTTTTAATGAATCTTTCATCATATCATCTTACAGATGTGTGGACCCACACAGTCATCTTGTCAAGAGCAAGATGCTTCAGTTAACAAACAAGGTGATGAAGGTACAGGTATACCAAAGCATACAAAATAAACACCACTCAAACTAATGGGTTTATTAAATGCTTTAAGGAGATTTGCTCAAATAAATGTATGAGTAGTGTTAAATTTGACTGTTGGGACAGTTGTTGTTTTCATATCAATGATGTGAAGTTCTTATATTACTTACATGCATGAAAATTGAAAGCTAATTGAAAACTAACAAAATCATAATATGTTAACTTTGTGTTGCAGTATAAGTGGCTGTAGGCATTGTGTATACTTTGGCTATTTTCTTTTCTTTTCTTTATTAATTTGCCTTTTCTACATCTTTGTCATACACATTATACTCTTATCTCACTGTATTTTTTTTTAAATAGAAAGGTTTGTTTCCCACCAAATATCAATTCTGAAAGATTTTGCATTGTTAAAAAGACTTTGGCTTGTTTTAATTGAATGACAATCTAAGTTCACAATACAGTGGCTGATTACTTATGTCCTCATGTTAGATCTGTTTGTTGGCAGCTGGAATGTGTGTCATACTAAGCCTCAACTGGCAGATCTCTGCAGCCATAATATCATTACTTCATTCAAGGCTATTACCACTATTTTTACCAAGGATTATTTGTTAATTTCTGAGTGAGAAAAACTAAAATGCATTTCAGCTGATTTTTTTTTTTTGTTTCAACATTTTGCATGGCATAATAGAAATGGAATCTCATGTCATGTTTACGGCTCCTTAAATCCAAACTTGTGAGGGTTATACATCAATGTACTCCTTCTTTTAAAGTTCTGATTAAGCCCAGCTGAACAATGAAATTGTGTGAAATATTCATTTATTAGTATAGCTACAACTGTGTAGCAAATGCACGTAAGTGCAAAGCACAGAGTGAAGGAAAAAAATAGGTATGAAAATGAACCTGAGCAAACATTTCAGCATGTCATGCTTTCTCCAGTGCTTCACAATGCATGCAGCTGATAAAGGAAGACATGAGATGACTGACTGGGTGAACTAATTAGAGGGGAACAGTTCTCATTACAGATGTGGAGTTCTGTACTTGTGTTGTTCCATCTGTTTTCAAGAGACAGTCCACAATAAAACAAGGGAAAACACTTACAAATGTGAAGCTGAATGCAATATTTACAGTTTTTATATTCATATTGTAATACTTAATCTACAAATATCAGAAGAGGTGTCTGTGGCCATAATAAGTTTTTTATTTATATACAGGTTCAGTTCAGATGTTCAGTCACAACATTTAAAACTAATGATTTCAATTTGTAAACCCAAAGGCACCTCTCTGAAGAAATGTGGTGTTGTCAACACAAATAACTCTGATGTTCTATTGATGCCTGTACAACTTGATCTAGTGCTGAGTGTTGGACGGACTTAAAAGCCTGTAGCGAGAGGACTTTTTTATTTCTTTTCTGTGGGGTGCACTTAGTCTGTAGAAGTAAAGTTATGAAGATGCTAAAATCATGGATAGGTTTGAAATGTTTACACATATATCTGATTGCATCGGTAAGTTAATTATCATAAAATTAAACATGCTTCACATGTACAACAAGAAAAAAGAATTCAGAATATGTCTTCAATAATGCATGGCATATATGTAAGTTCAAATAATTCCCAGTTTTTGGTAGAGCCTCACAGGACAAAGAAGATCCCTTACTCAAGGGAAAAAAAATGAAATCAAAGATCCTGCTTAGCTAGGGCTGGCCCTTTTCTAACAGCTGGGTGGTATGACTGGTATTGGAGTGCATCTCAAATCAGCTCACACGCAAAATTGGCAAAACACTAGAGAAAAGATCCACTGCTTTCCATTCAAATGAACAAGAATTGATATGTCTGTAAAATATGTTAAAATATATTATATTAGGCACTTGGTGACAGAGGTCATATTACAATGGGTTAGGTAGTAATCCACAACATGGAAGCATGCTGGATGAGCTGAGGGGAGTTATCAAATATGTATTTAAAACTTTTTTGTGCTAAGCCAGATTTAACACCTTTGATCTCACTATCGTGGACATCTACAGTATCTAACAAACCACTCTGGATACAATTTAAGCCTAAACAACTTATACATACACAACTGCAATTAAGACTGATTTTCCATGGCAACCATCAGCTCAAAACAAAGCCTCCACATTGCAAAAGAAATCTTATACTCAGAATTTTATCAGGAAGAAAAAGTCATATTTTGTTGTTACAAACTGCATAGTGAAAAATCAAAGTGCAAAGAGTATGTGAGAGAGAAAAGGAACTAAACTAAAATGAACTGAAGTTTCAAAAAATGAAGTTTAAGAAATTTCAGCATGTCATGCTTTCTTCCGTGCTTCTAAGCCTCCATTCAAAAACACCTACAATTGTGACAACTGGCATGGGGTGAACCAAATAGAGGGGAGCAGTGCTTAATAGAAGAAAGTGTAAACATTTGCATGAATGCAAAATGACGGTTGAGGTTTGATTGAATTTGTATGGTAACTGACATTTCAAATTGACATTCTGCAACACTGCAAAAGAAATCAAAAGTGCACAGGTAAAATGTCTTTTGACTTCTTGTTGAAAAAAGAAAAAGACAAAAAAGTCATGATATGTAAATAACAGAGACTAGGCAAAAACAAAAGTTCTCTGATCACAAAATATCTTGCTTAGAGTGAGGGCTGGCCTGTTGTAACGGCTGATACTGTGTGGTTGGTTTGTGGATTTATCTCAAGACAGTTCTCAGTTACACAACAGAAACCAGTTCAACTGCTTAGTGTCACAAACTATTGTGGTACAAAACACATTACAGACTTATTAAAGATCAAAACATAATAAAATGATATCTACATATAAAATGAAATAATATATTTTTACATTTAAAATGATCACTAATAAAATTATGCCAAGCACTTAAGATGAAGTCCTCTTCCAAATTATGTTACATATCAGTTGATGGCTATGACTTTGGTTTGTCAGATACAGTTCACACTGAGAGAAAAACTTAAAAAAAGTCTTTTCGCATTAAACATTTTCTAAATTGTGAAGGAATCAGAAATAACACATTTTTACACATAGTAGTAGGTAGTTCTCCTATCAGAGCAATTGACAAGAAGCAGGAGAGTACAACGAATTAATCAATGGCTGTAGGTGTGTAATACAAGACAAAGGGGGCACATTTGGGGGGGTCACATGAAAATATGTCTGTATTATTTCTCAGATGAACGGTGCTCTGCATCCCATGTATAATCTTATTCATGACAAACATGTGGCACAGATAAAACAATGGCAAGTCATGAAATATGACTCACAATAAATTACAATTAAAAGAATTCCATGTTTACTACATTTAGTACTGTTTACTACCATTTTTTTAAAAGTATGTCTCAAAATCAACATTTTATTATGTGAGCTTTATTTCAAAGCATAAAGAGGGATGTACCACATTTTGAGTGGGGTGGTATCCAAATCACAGGTTAGAAATGTATAAAAAAAAAAAAATTAATGGGGCCCAAGAGAACAGGTGGTGAAAACTGAAAAAGCACATACTACACTTAGATAAAATGCAGGAGAGGAAAAGGGAGCATTTCTCGCAAATCAAAGGTTGCATATTGGTTTGTGTATTGGTACTATTTGTACCAGCCCTGGGGTGGTAGTTACCCAGTCTGAAACAAACAGGCATGTGCATGTTTGTGCACTGACGTCCTGTGGAAAAAAAGGAAGGTAAGCAGACGCTTAATCAAAATTTGAATAGCTTTGTTTAACAGGTGCATACATGTCTTACAGTTATGTTTATGTGCTTGGGGCTGATGAATGCGTGTTACAGTCTGCTTGTCTGTTGGCCCTCTTTGAAGTTACATAACCACATTTTTAGTTCTTATTTTCATCATAAGTGTGTTTTTTAGCTGCAGTAGTCAGCTAACAAGCTAATTTAGGTCCCTTTGACCCTCTGCAGGATTCAAGATAGTAATTTATGGCCTTGGTTTGGCGCCCTCTCTTGGCAATCGTTTGCTCTGTCTTGTTCTGGGTAGCCCTCAGATCCTGATAGCTATAGATTTGCAAACCTGTAGGCAGCATTTTTAAGAGTTTGAGTCTTAGGCAAATATGAGAGAGGGTTTGATGTGTTAAACTGGATTGCCGGTGAGTCTAGTTGAGTGTTGATTTCTGTAATATTAGTTATTACTACTTTACCGTAAGTATAGTTGGTAAATTCAACCCACGACACCTTCACGGCTGGAGCCGGCTGACCTCTCACCTGTTACTATACCTCATTACTTTTTTTAAGTGGTAACAATGTAATGAATATGTATTTTAAAATAGATATGTCATAAAATTAACCCTGAAAAACTATGCACTAGTCAGAGTTGACTTCTACACATGTACATGTTGGTGGTTGCGATACAAAAATCTACTGACACAATTCTGTGTTAGTACATGCACTGTCTGTACAGTACATTTGCTTTCAGATGTTTCTCATGATAAAAGCCATGTCAAAATTGTAAAATAGATTTTTTTTTTCCTTCCAGAAATTCAAAAGTTACATTTCAAAGGCTGATATCAGATCATCAGATCACTCCAATTGTTTGGTCTATAAATAAATAAAGCCTCACTTTTTACTAACTATTATTGAAGGGGCAGATTAGTAAGAAATTGTGTGATATAATTTGGACTTTCAAATGACCAAAAAAATCTCTCAAATTCATTTTTGATATTCTAATATGACAGTCAAACCTTCCTCATAAAATGCCTCTTTACCATGACTTCCTGGAATGCCAGTGTTTCTCAGTCCTGCTCCTGGAGGCCAACAGCACTGCACATTTTAGACCAGCCCAACAGCACTGCACATTTTAGACCAATCCAACAGCACTGCACATTTTAGACCAGCCCTTGCTCTAACACACCTGATTCTGCTCATGGCCTAATTATCAGTCCCTTGATCAGCTGTAGACGTATTGGAGGAGACGGAGGCTTAAATGTGCACAGCAGTGGACTTTCAGACTAGAAAATACTGGTTTATGTATAGTTAATACACAATATTATTTACACATTGCAATAGTATTATTATCTGCATCATGAAATTACTGAAACCTTCATCATTAAACTGTTGTCTTCCAGTAATGTGACAAGAAATGTGGTTGTAATCTGACCTTTAGGAGCCATAATAATTTGCCCAATCTTAGTCAGTTATGATTCATTTTACCCTTTTTCTTTGCTTGGATGTGTAGTTTGTTTACTGGACTTTGTAGAGGCCGCCTTTATATGCTGATATATACATATGTTTCACAGCCTGTAACAGGAACTTGTTTACAAGTATGCAGTTAGGCCTGATGATAGCAATTCAACATTTTTATGAAAGAAAGGGAGAATATTTCAAAGCTCTCTGTTCGATTTATTATCACACATTTTATGTGACAGAGACTTTCTTCATGAATTGCATTACGTTGATGGTTTTTATATTATTCAAGAATAATACAAAACACGTCTTAATTAGAAAAAAATGATGAAGATCTCTCAGCTGGTGCATGAAAACGTGGCTTGTGTTAACGATGCATCACATTTTTTGTTTTATGTCACTACATACTTTTATTTCAAACATGTCACATCTGCATTCATCCGTGGGTTGTAAATACAGGAGCAGGACTCTGAAAGCTTAAGAATCATCAGATCACTTCAGCATGTAGTTTCAGTGTTTTGGCAGAGAGTTATCTGAAATTTAAAAAACAAACAAACAAAAAACCTTCCAAACAAATGTGTGAACATTATTTAAAACTTTTTTGTTTACAGTTTAGCCTTTAACATTAAAGGGACAAATGCAGCCATTTTCCTGCTGGTTTGTTAAAGAAATAACCCTCTGTAGTACCTTAATCATTGAAACTACCACATTTACTAGCACTAAAAACAAAAGTCATGGCTGAAAATGTTGCCCCAATTCAGAGTTCAGTTCAGTTTGACTATTTAAAACTACTTACAATGCAGACATTAAAGAAATGCTCTAAGACTAAGTTATGTTTTTGTTCAAAAGAAGAGCATTGGGGAAATGGAACACACATCATTTAACTAGTAATTGTATAATTCAGTTAGGAGGCTTAAGCACTTGTTTAAATTACTGAGTGAGGGCTTTCGGGATACTGTTAGCAGAAAACAGTTAAGTCTGTTCCAGCCATGTTGTAAGGAAATACTGGATACCTTCATGATTCTCTTACCAGAATCACAAAGTCTTCGGCTTAGTCTTGGAATGGAGAAAAATCTGAGCTGTGCACGTAGTCTTTCTGATAGATGTTAGACTTATCCACAACATATTAAAATTATTCTATTTTAATGATTCATCATGTTTGTACTAATTGTGCTGTGCTGTGACACCGTACTTTAAAAGTTACAAAAAGTTAAAAATAATTATTTCAGCTGTCTGATTTTGCTTTATAGCCAAGTATAGATTCTTATTGGTGGCTGTGAGGGATATGACCGTGCACATGTCTCTGATTGGTGGTTATAAGCATCATCACTCTACACCATGGTCTCTGATTGGTGGTTATGAAATAGAATTTATTTCGAGGAAGGGATCCATTAATATCCATGCCAAAGTTCTTTACGTGTATCCCACACTTTCTAGGATCTGATGCATTTCAGGGTGAAGTAAAACCTGCTAAGCTTTGTATATAATCTGTCAGCTAACATTACATGCACATCCATAACTTACAGAGACACAGTTCTGTGCATGGGTTTGAGAATAGATTTACCCATCTCCCTAATGGATAAAGATTAACAGTCTGCACACCAAGTCACAGACTTTCTCTCTAAATACTCAGACCCATCTGTCATCTATTTTCTCCTGTGCTTAAGCCCTTCTGATCCGGGCACGTTTGGGGAGGTGGTATCCACTCAGTGGTGTTTCTTTTCTTTTTATTTTGGGATACTCCCATTCTATGACACCCTGCTATGCATATGTTGTTAAGACAGAATGAATGTTGGGAGGAGATTCTAAGCGCCCTGAGAAAGAACTGGGAGATCCAGTCATACATCACTAGTGAAAGTGAAAGAGCCCTTTCTTACAAAGCTCTCCTCTCCCCCTGTCTTCTCTCTTTCTTCTGTCTTCTTTATTTTTTCTCTCACTTCTCTCGTTCTCCCTCTCACACTTTTTTCCGACCACAGCCATACATCCAACAGTTTGCAAGAGTTTTGTTCGTTTCCTTAAACCCCATGTGCTATCTAACTATCATTCAGTCTGTAGGAAAATCATTTTCACAAACACACAGGTTGCGAGATCACTGATCTCAAATCAGCTGAGTTGCACCGAAATACAAAAATAATGCCAATATTTTGCCACCAGATGGCGATCTTGGACAAGCAGTGTTGTGTTTATTGTCTCTGTATCAACAAGTGAAGACTTAAAAAATGTGTCTTCAATTACAGCTGTACAGATCATTCTATTCAGTAAATGGGTCTGCCTTTGGTATTTGGCATAGATATGTGTTCCCTATCATGGCATTCTAAGTTTTTCATTTTGTTCCTCTGGAGCTTTAGTTTCTCACATTTATATCAAAATTATTCTGGCTCTCATGCTGGGCTCATTCTGTGTAAAACTAACATGTGTGTATGATGTTTTCATTTTTCCCCAAAACTGTCTGTCTTGGATTAGATAAGCAGAGGAGCTTCCATGCTGTTTTTGCTAGTATGATAGTATTTCAGTCTCTGTTTAGATAAAGGTGTAATTTGCCACTCTCTGCATGGCTCCACTTTTCTAGAAGCTTCTCACGCAGTGGTGGACCAAACAGTCTCATTAACACTTAATGAAGCATGGAGTCAAGGATGTTCATGCAGACTAGACTGCCCCCTCATCAAACGCCACACGAGTGTCTGAGGAACAGCAGGGAACCTATAGATCAAAGCATCCAAAGCCAAAGCTAACACGTAACCCCTCTGCAACATTTGAGCAACATTTATCACCTGTCTTTTCATATTATCCAGCTAGTTTTTGAGGAAATACCTCATACTCTTCTCCTCCATCTCTGTGGCACGCAGTTGTCTTCATCACAGCAGGGAGCTATGCTTCTTTCAACACTGACCAGTCTCTGGAACGCTGGAATGCTGCTCTTGCCTTGCTTAAAATTAGTACCGACAACAAACTCTAAACATTTGGAAAAACAAAAGGGAAAAAATCGAGCTTCTCCAAACCCAGATCTGCCAAATGTCAGATTTCAGGGACAGACATGACAGGCCTGCTGATTTTTTTTTTTTAAATCTGTTTTTCTTGTCTGGAGAGGGAAAGTATGGCAAGTGATTAGGGTTCAAACCGAGTTGAAGCAATTTAGAGAAGGCAAAGGAAGAAACGTATTTGTGAAGGTAAAGTGTCAAGTGATGCACATATGTTGACGGGATTATTTACAATTTGTAGAGGCACAGTACGTATTTTGTTTATATACATGAATAAATACATTGTGCTTTCTGGCAAAGGTTTTTCTAAAGATATGGCACAGAGAAGTAGTTTGTTACAATTAATCATTTGTCAACTTAACGCTGGTAACTTAGTTTGACTGAAACTTGTACCTGTGCTACTACATGTAACAAGAAACAAAACAAAGAAAATACCAAAACAAGGACATAACGTGGAGCTGGACCACCACAGCCCACCAGGATAGTCCCGTGCCCTGTGGATGGGGAAGCTGTCGTTTTGAGGGAGAGCACAGCGTCCAGTCACGTCAGGATGTAATGCTTCATTAAAAATGAAGGTGTTCATTGAAAGTGGCTTTCTGTTTAATGGCCTTTACTTGCCCTCCAAGGCACCGAGTGGACCTAAACCATGCCAGGAAAATACATGACACACCATAAAAGCCACCAGAACCCTTTCCTACATGAAGCAAACACATGGACTATTAGGCTTCTTATAGCTTACATTACACGTGCACATTTTGGCTTTAAGAGAACAGAGCGACAATATTACTGCTCAGTAGACCACTGTCTCAGTTTGTCTGAATTCTTTGCACTGCTTTACTCATAAACATGCACTTTTTAGGTGTGCCAAGAAGCCCATATATTGGGTTTGTAGTCTATTCAATACAAACTTCATATTATCCACCGTTACTCATGTCTTAAGCCAAGTTGAACGGCCAAGTCTTCTTCACTGAAGCTCCTGCTAAAGGTGGCTACAACAAATGCCTGTCTCTCAAAGTCTCAGAGATGACTTTCTCTAGCCTGTTAGCTACAGTCACTTGCCCTAATTTTCATAAAAAAAAAAAAAAAAAAAGAAAATCAGCAGCTGCGTCTCCTCAGCGTAGACATAGTGGGGATTGAGTATTCGAGCATTTGAATACTCGAGCAGTTATATCAGTTCTCGAGTTTCTACATTATCATGCAGTACTTGCTTGATGCTACATCTTACGCACACTCAGCTTCCAGTTAGAGCCCATGGTAAACAAGAGGAAGGATGGCGACAACAGAAAAGGGTGAATCAGTTGTTTGTTTGCTTTATTGTTGTACTTCACAGCGCAAATGTTCTTTCCCAGCCGTTGCTGTGATGAGATAAACGTGCAACAATTGTGAGTTGTGGATGGATTTTTCTCAAGGATGTCTGTGATATAATAGACTGGGCTACTACACTAATGCGGCTAAACGAATGAATTTTGTTAAAAAATAGATGCAAGCAAATATGACTGATTCTATTTTTAAGTTGGTTAGACTTACAAATGATGACCAGGTTTCACCGAATTTCCAAAAAAGCAAAAAAAAAAAAAGAAAGAAAAAAAAAGCAAAAAAAAAAAGCTGCTATATCTAAACACAATAAGAACACCTAACAGAGTAATAATTGTGCGCTTTCAGATTTACCCAGATTAGTGTGGACAACCCACTTTGTTGACAGAACTTTCTATCTTGGGTTACTGTAGAATGTTGGTAACAATAACATTAAAATATTGTCAGTATCATCCATACTTCACCATTGTGTAAGGTAAGACCAAGTGTTATCTTCATATCATATCATTAATTTTATGTTTGCTCTGTGTGCTGAGACCAGATCATAGCTGCATAGTCTTTTAGTTGATGCAAGACTCTGCCCACCCCCCCGCACCTACCCAAGAACTCGAATTTTTCAGGATAGGAGTACTCGAGTTTTAAATTATACACTCGTGCAATGCCTAAGATATCGTGGAATATTAAACGCTTCATTAATTCAAGAGCCACACCTGTGTGAACGAACCCGATTTCAGTGAACTTTCTAGCGCTCATGAATTCGAGTGTAGACTCAGGTGCACTCTCAGGTAATGACTCAGTGACCCAGTCCTAGAGGGTACGCTTCCAATAGAGATGCAAATGTATAGCACTGTAACATGGGTGACTGTGTGAAATACGCTGCAGTGGTGAATGGATCTTGATTCTCCTGCCTTTTCTCTGTTGCTTGCCGCAGTATAGCCGATAGACACGTGAGCCAAACCACCTGCTCTTTACAGCGTGCATCATCTCAAGTACACCATATCCATCTCTCCATAAGTCTGAGGGGAGACTGGCCTGTTAATATGTTAGAGGAGATGCCAGGATAAGAGAGAGGATGCATGCAGCTGCTGTAGGGTTTACATTACCCACATCACAAAAACTCTCAATGCAGCTTTTATTTCTTTATTTCTTTATTTATTTATGCAACCTCATTATAAATGCCTTTTTTTTTCCACAAATACTTTTCACAGTTTCCCTTTCTCTGGCAATTTATGCTAATGTACTTGAATACACCTAATAGACGTAAGGTAAAACTTGCAGGATGAGTCCTGCAGTTGCTCTCAAGTCCTCAGATTTGTCTTTAATTTACCGTTAAAAGAGAATTTAAGAAAACTTTTAATTAGTCTTTAGTGTCTGCTCAGCAATTATTCTGAGCACGGCCTTTGTCTCACAGACCTCATGTCAGCCAATGTTAGTTCATTCTACTTGGATGCTCACACACAGATGATCTGAAGACAAGCATGTTAAGCTCATGTCAAAGTGAGTATACAAATATATTAACAATGTTCCAATGAGTTTTCAGAGTTATGCTTTGGAATCTTCTCTTGTTTCTGTTTGAACATTGTGAGGGAAATCTGCTAAGGCTTCAACTTTTATCAGTGGAGCTTTGTTGCTATGAGTGATGCCCATGTCCATCTCCCATTGGCCTGCCATCAAATCACCATTGTCTTACCATCTGAACACATAACTGGATCTTATTAAACTTAGATTGAGTGTATTCATTGAGCCAGATACACTAAATTAACTTTTATTCAGTCAATATGTAAGTGACAATGATGTCTTTATGTCTTGTTTTTCTCACTTAACATCACAGTGTTCTACACACACGAGAATATGAGAACCTGATATACAATGAAACCCTTCCTATTCAACTGCCGCTCATGTACTGAGAGCCATAGTGCACGTGCGATTATGTTGTGCAGTTACCGGAGAAACAAATGTTTTTAGAAAACAGTTGGAGGCCAGAATATCATTCTAAGCACAATGGAAATAATCAGAGTCCACTTGAATGAGATCCAGGCTCATATTGAACACCATTGAACATTAAATGCTAAATGATTTGGATTGCTCTGATGTCATTTGTATCAGAGTCAGGGTGAATGTTTTCAAACAGAGGTCATGACCTCTTTTGAAGTCAATACCACTCTCTCTCTCTGTGGGTCATCATATCCATGCCATGTGTTTGACTCTTGTTGGCCTCCAGTGTCATTTGTCACAGTTCAGCAGAAGGCTGCTGATGTCCTTCTGTACTAAGTAACAGTCATGTTTCTCATTTTAAACATGTATGCACACACCCTGCACACACACACACATGCTCACATACTGCATACATATGTATATTTGATGGAAGAAGCCAGTCATCAAAGATATGTAAAAAGTGTGCCATTTCTTTGTGTATGGTCCATTGTAAGTGATGTAATCAGTAATCATGTAATAAAAAACCCTCTGGATAATTTCATAAAGCAGGGAAACCATGAACAGCTCACACTTAGACTCTAATGAGAAAAACATCCCAGAACTCAGTAATACCAACATTAACAGGTTCAGCTGTAAACCTGTAATGATGGCAGAATGTGTGTGTGTGTGTGTGTGTGTCTGTGTGTGTGTGTGTGTGTGTGTGTGTGTGTGTGTGTGTGTTTCCACGGAGGGAAGGATCCAAACCTTGCGCCAGGTAAAGAAAGAGGTGCCGACTATTCCCGGGTGGGCCTCCCTCTCTCTCTCTCTCTGCCGCTTTCCATGGCAATGAATGTGTGAAACCAGAGGGAAAGTTTCCCACTTTTACTATAGTTGGAAAGCTGCAAAGCAGATGAATTTCACTGTTATTATAATCCAAAATAGAGGTTGGAGACTTGGGATAGGGACAGGAGGATCTTGTGCAGTCAGGGCTGGAACAAAGCAACAATACAAACAATATTCCAGCTCTCAGCAAAGCTTTTCTTGAGTGAGGAACCTTCCAGAAAGCTGTGGGATTGATTACTGTTCATTGTAAGCTCCAGCTCTTCTCTCCGTAATAGATTTATTTGTGCATACGAGACAGCCCGGCTATGAAACCCAACCCGGATTGCTGAAGTTTGGGCTGACTGTTCTTGGCATGCTGAAGTTTTAATGTGTGCTCTGAGAATGGGCCTGATACTTAGACAAACACTACCGGCTTCCGTGCCTGCTCTGCCACGGTGGTTAAAAGTAGACCAGAAAACTTAGGACACACTGTCCCAGAGGACCTTCTCTACCTCTGACCCAAACCTGGACACGGCTCTTAATGGGTCCAAACCACTTATGGCAACACAACCTGAAAACAAACCAACACTCAACGCTTTTCATACCGAGAAACCCTCTCTCTCCCTCTCTCACTCTCTCTCATCTACTGCAATAAACAACACAGCTCGATATGATGCAGAACGGCCAAGAATGTGGAAACAATTATTAAAGGAACACAAAACATGTTTTTACTTGCTGGGGAACACTCTGTAGGGCTTAGCATTAAAGTTTGGGGGAAATAAAAATATATAATCCTTGAGTTCAAAGCTAGTACTTCTTTAAAAAACAAGCAAAAGCTCTCTTCTCACTGCTACGTGACAGGACGGAGAGCTGATCGGAATGGGATTCATACCCTGACACATCTGTCATGATGAAGAGCTCTCGGATAGATTACTCATGCCTGAACACCTGTTTCCTTTGGAGAAGAAAGGTTTAGTATGCTGTAATTTCCTCTCGTATAGTTTGCTGTATGGTAAGTTTGTGTGGTTCTTTATAATTGTGACCACACAATAAAGGGACGTCTTATACCAGTTTAAAGAGCTACTGGCACTTATGGGAATTTCATTCGCAGTGCATGCTTACCCCAGAAGAAGACTGGTAATTCAATCTCACTGCACAGTTAATTAAACAATTAATTAACTTCAAACTAACATACAGTACAATATGTGAAATCTATTCACAGCCTTTGCATGTGGAAGGACCACATGAGGAGTGGGCAAGAATGTGATCCTTGTCCTATTCCAGACGTGAGAGGCTCTCAGTAAAACACTAAAACAGCTATTCCCACAACTGAACACCTGGCAGAAAATGAGCCTGAACATTCAGAGTAAAGCAGCACATTATCCAAATTGGTCTGATTTCTGGAGTTCTGAGATTTTATTAACAACAGTCAGTCCTTTATACACTCACTCTAACTTGTCCAAAACATACTGTGCCTATTTTTAACCACCCACAGAGAAACTGGGACATTCAAACCAAAAGAAATGATTTTTTCTGGTGAGGAAATTAGTCGCAGGACATTTTATTATCATAATCATCATTATGGTCATTATTTCTAATACATCAACCAATTATTTGCTCTGACTCCACTGTGTACGTATGAGACAAAGCTGTGAAATCTGTTCAGTGGTAAAGGGTTTCATACATAAGCACATTAGATGGAGGCTCTCACCACGCCTCCTTGAACTAAGTTAAAGAGACACAACCCGACCCAGAAAAACTGACCTCTTCATTTTGGACACTGAAATCTTCCAGACTGAGTGAATGATTGTGTGGTCTCCGGGTGCGTTGCCTCATCATGTCATTGCACGGTGACATGTCTGCGTGTCCTCCATCCTGGAGGACTTTTGTTTCAGATCAAACGAGAGCATGAAACGAAACAGACAAAACTTGTTAACCTCTTAATCCATACGCCCCTCTAAAGACAACAAATGGACTAAAATATTGAGAGAGAGAGAGACTAAATAAACTTCGAGTGCAGACTCTCGGTGTCAGACGCAAAGACCTCTGTCAGTTTTCTCTCTAATCCTGGCCAGTGGACATGGAAATTGATCAGCAGAGATAAATAGTTCTTAAGGGGAAAAAAAGGAGTGTTGGCTGGCTAGCTCTCCCTGAGTCACTTCTGGATTTCTTTAAATAAGGTGGCCATAATTAAACACAATGAGGGATAATGAACTCAATGTGTGGGGGATCGCTAAAGTGAAATGTATACTTCATGCCAAGACTGTTATCCTGGGGGCAGGTGACAGTGGTGTCAGATGTGTTGTTTTTTCATCATGACCATCAAAGTCACTGGTCTTAAACTGAGGTGTGTTACCAGCATGCAATAGCACATACACATATGCATACATGTGGGTAGAAACTACATGCATTCGTAACCACCCACAGAAATGCAAACACGCACGTATTCTCCATTCAAAGGGAATCAAAAGGGCCATGTGTAAACTTTAAAACAATTAATAAAGGTCAAGAAATCCAAAATTCCAGACAAATAACGAATACGCCATACTTGTCAGCATCGCTTGGTGAGAAAAGAGGAAAATTAAAGATATGTGTTGGAAAAAAGATTTTTGGAAGGACATTTTGCATATCAGTTTCATAGTATATGTTTCTTGTGTGGTTTAAACTTCCTTTTTGTGTGGGCCATTTCAAATAAGAGGGTCGTTAAATTGTAACAGCATCCCCATGTGTCATTTCTGAAACTCAAAATATCAACAGCTGCTTTTGTCCTGTTTTAAATCACTCCAGGTCGACCGTCCTTCTTGTTGTAAAGTAGAGGGAATTTGTACCTATTCAGGCGCATAGGTGGGAAAATGCCTAGATTTTCTTAAATAACCATTGTCAAAAAAGCGGTGACACTATTAAAAAAGAAACAAAAATACACGAACATACGTCTGCCTCTAAAGTGATCGTATTAGATCATTATTATTCTGAACTATTTCTACCTTCCCAACTTCATGTCGCCATCTCAAACACAGTTTGGATAAAATCCCCTGTTGGACAGACAGCGGTGTCATCATTAAGAGCACATCCAAAAAACTCCTGTGGACTTGTTGTGTTGTTATGTTGCTATAACAACAGTCACCTTCCTGAACCTCTTGGAGAAAAAATGGCAGTGTGGTTGAAAAATGGGTTTGGAAGCACCAGTATGTCCTGCATTAGAGACTCCTCTCCCAAATAACTCCCAATGTCTGTTCTTTCAATGGCTTTGAGCTTAATAGCCCTCCTATTTTGAGTAGGATATATGGTTTCACGTTTGCCCTTTCTACAGAACTGTGTTAAAGAGGTCATTAGGGGTCAGTTTCAAGCCCCATTAGCACAGACGGCTGCTCCTAAGAACCTCAGGATTGAGCTTCACCTGTCCATAATTAAAACTCTTAACGTTTTTACACCACTCTGTTAATCCATTTTTTATGACAATAAGATGTATTCTTTCTCTCTGTCTTGCCCTACACAGTAGAGTAGACAATAGACTGTAAACCACATCTGTCCAGAGTACTGTAAGCCCAGTTGGAGGGTGAAGGGTAACAGAAGACATTTTACGAGGCTGGATCTGTTTTCACCAGAGAGGGAAAAACAGCCATTAAATTCAATAGAGACAGCAGCACCCACTAAAAACACGTTACCTTTGGAACTTGCCCACTGGAGCTGAGATAACTCAAAACTTCTTGTATTAGAGTGGGACAAAGGCACTCAAAAGATGCAGGAGCCCCACATTTTAAATAGAGTAAGTTATAGTAAAGTTGGTCTTGAAAATTGCATTTCTATCCCATGCTTATGTTTCTCTTTTTTTGCCACCAGAAGAAGCTACAGTACCTAAAGTCATAAAGCTTAACAATATCTGTAAAGATTGCTAATAAACAATAATACATTTCATTTCTGTCTTGCATCTGCCACACAGTGTTTACCAGCCTAAGTGCTTTTTAGTTAAATTAAGACAAAACAAATCAACCACAAATGGCACTATGTGTTTACAGTGTTCAAGAATATGTGCGCTGATTCCACAGTATTGCGTGAGAGAGTAGCAGAATGGGGAATGTTATGAGTCATGTATTTATGATAGTTGTTTAGGGCAGTATTCTTTTGGCAGTGGTGAACCATGTGAGGACAGAAACGTTGCCTTGGGATAGACCTCCACATAGTGATATCATCGGCCGTAACCCTGCTGCCTGCTATCTCCTCTGATATACTACATTTGGCCTGCACAGTTATTAGAGTGGAGACTTGGCTCTCATATAGTGTTACAGAACAGTGGAGGAGACAAACCTCATTTTGAATTTTATATATTGTTCAGTAACTCTAAAAAGTCAGTTAACGACAAACAATAAGTTGGAAATGTCTGATGATTGGCTCATTATAACTGCTTATAGCCATACATAAGTCAGTTTTGAATACATTAAAAGGTCTAGGTCTGGAATCAGAGTTGGTGCTTGGTAACTAGATCTTGCTTGCACACTGGCTCCACCTAAAGGTAAGTTAATTAAAGCAGCAATCCACGTAAAGGACACCTATAGACTTATAGACTATAGAAAAATCTCCCTTTTCATTCCCATAAGGTGTTCTCAGAAGGATAGAATGAAACCTCCTAATTCCTTAAATTTGTCCATTTTGGATATCAAGTGTTTTTTTAGTAAGGTTGTAAAGGACCTTCCAAATCACTGTCATAACTGAACCCACTGTTTTGGAAAAGGGTTCACTATTCGGAATGCTCGTCCTGACATCTGACACGTGCGTGCACACACACGCACACACACACACACACACACACAACCTCTTACAGTCATCCTCATAATCCTCACACCACTGGGTAACATGTGTAACAATAGCGGAAATTTGGGGTACAGTTAAAGTGAGACCAATAGCAATGTAATTAATGGAAACAGATTAAGTGAACTCATATTGTTTTGATGATTATACAAACCCCTCATTTATATATCTTCTTCAGGCCTTTTACATATACTTTGGCAGCAGTGTAAGGGACAGTAAGCTTATGATGTGTTCATGATCTTGTTACGGGTAGTGACTATGCAGTAAGGTAATATGGATTAGACTGATAAATGTTGATATATGAACAGGAGGAGGCTTTTTTTTCTTTACTTTTTATCATTATTATTATTAAAAAAAATTTCAACCCAGACACAGAATGCATTCAGCAGTTTGACTGTGGAATAAAACACGTTTCTTTATATTACCTCTGCTGTCTTGGAGAAGATGCATTAATAATACACAGAGGTTGCTGGAATATGTGATTATTTTCTTGTAAAAATGAAAAGGGGAGGGCAAGGGGCCAAATGTTGTGCCCAGTACTGTAATGGATCAGCTCCATTAGAGACAGGCATCATTACGATACTGCTTAACCTCAACTGTTGTATTCGTCCAGATATTCCACTGCCTTTGTGTCTGAATGACCCAGCTGTCCAAGAACTCCCACAGATTTTCTGTCTCCTGGCTTTGAGATGAAACAGCAGGTGCCTCTGCTTTGAATGTTTCCATGTGCATTGGCTGTGAACCGTTTGCTATTTGAGATGGCATTAGTGTGCTTGCTTTTTTCATTGTGAGAGATAAGAAAAAAGGCAGCACACTTGAATGAAAGGTTTGCATCGCTAATGCTGTCACTGATGGATACAAATGTGATGTGAACTGTTGACTGGCCAGTGTTAGTGGAGCCAGAAAAATCTATAACAGCGACGATTACAAAGACTGTTACAGGTTGGTGTCTAAAAGAGAGGCAAATGGGTGACTAATTTGGGCACACATCTTGACCACCTAGTACTGAATCATCTGGTTACTTACCATAAATTGGATTTTGACAGTGGTCAATCTTTGTTAGATGATACATAGTTAAATGGTACAAAGTTCAAGGTTGTCAGTCAGCTTTACAGGCTGAGCCCTAGGTTAATGCTGTTCAAGATGCTGTTGCAGCACATTCAGTCTGTTATTTTATTTGTGTCTCAACCTTCTGATTGAGCTGAAACATTGGCCTGTCCATCTGCTCTTGTATTTCTGAAAGTCTGAACGTGATTTTTCTGAAGGGATGTCATATCTAGATTTAAAAAAAAAATAATAATAAAATAAAATATGTTGATGTCTTTGAGTTCTTTAATCTGTGCCAGGACACTCTTCGATAAGTAGATTTATTGTATGTGTAAAACCTAAAACATGCATAATCAGCATAATCAACATTTTGTCTGTAATGAGGTGGCTGACATTGCCAAAATCTGTGATAACACTTACTGCATTGTGATATGGAGAATGGGAAAACTGTGCATTGTGATATGAAGAATGGAGGAACTGTTGAAAGTTTGGATTCCTCATTAATGTTGTCTAACTATTACCTTATCCTGGGATTCCTCACTGGATGATTTGGAAACTTTTGTGCTGGCCTGAAAGATAACAACCCATTTCTTAAATTTACAGCCGAGACATGTAGAAAATATCCATTTTTTTAGATTCAAAGGTTTTCAGCGATTCCTTTACGATCCTTTTGAGATTAAATTGAAAACTCACTGAAGAGAGTGCTACTCTTCACTTTGGCAGAAATCATCTGTTGGATATTAAAGCCAACATTCTAAGTAGTCAGTTTTTACTATAATCCAGGAATTTAACGCAGAGTCTTGACATAAGAGTAAAAAATTCCTCTCAAGGGGACGTCTTGAGGCTGTTATTGATCATGCCCATGCTTGATACACTCAAGATACTTCCAGAGTTTCTCTTTGGCTAAAAAAATCCCCCAAACATTGAGTTACACCTCTGTTTCCTAACTGAATTTAATCAGTGTACTACTCACATGAGAAAAAAAAAACAAAAAAAAAACCCAAAATGCTGATCCAAACTCCTGGCAGAGGAAATGCTTTAACAATGATTCTATGGCCTTGGAAGATTCAACAACATGTAGGGCTGCCACAGGTGTCTCACACGCTAGTATTCATAATTTCATTTCTAATATTCATCACAAAACACTACTTTCACTTTTCTGTAATTATTACCATCGCTTGTATTCATAAAAAATCAGGCTGAGAGACATTTTCTACAGGCTTTGTATGATAGCCTCTTGCCAAAATCCATCAGCAAAATAACCAAAAAAGAATGCAGAAATGAGGTAATGTCTTTGCTATATTTTTAAGACTTTTGGAGTGGTGCCTTTGTTTTTAGACACTGGAAATAGCACAAATCATTTTAAACTTTTTCATCTGAATTTTAAACAAGTGTTTAAGCTTTTCATACACGCATTTTAATGCACTGTGATCTCAAAATATATTTATTACCATTTACTTTTTATGTAAAATTCTGCTTCTTTTATTTTGATGTAGTCTGTAATAACTGATGAATATTGGATGCCAAAGGAAAGATCAGAAATAAACCCTTTAAACAAATGCATGAGAGTTTGGATGACTTCATGTAATAAACATGCATTCTCTAAATAATACTGTTAGTTTATCAAACAAGGATTAAGTGTGTTCTTGGATTAAATTACACTTTAAATGGAGAAACTCAATTCAGATTCCCCATGTCTAGTTTCAATCCATGAGAAACTAGTCCACAGAGTTAACTCTCCTACTCAATTAAGTAGACTGTTTTAATGCAGCATACTTCTCCTGGTAGCTGTAGTTCCACTTGCCCTGAGACAGAGGTGGTGTGTTTTGATCTCTCACTTCACTCCTGATGAGGAGGTAAGTTCAAATTTGTTTATTTTATGTGAGCTCTCTATATTATAAATTTCTTTCAACAGGTAATGAAAAGTATTGCAGTCAAAACCCTCTGAATTCCACAGTAGGGAATCAAACTCTGGGAATGCCTGTGCCTTTAATGGAAAAAAAAAAGTGCTTTTCACAGTCTGATTTCAAGAGTAGTATTGGAAGACACTGGAACCATAGCTCAAAAACACATCATGCATTTGAACCTTTAGAGCTGTCATTTGATATCATGAGGCTGTATACATTGTCTTCATGTTACCATGACAGCTAAAGCAAGACATTTGGAGAATATCTCTTTAACATGTAAACTTTAAAAGCTTAAAATTCTCTCAAAACATCAGTACTAAGGATAACACCACCAAATGGAGGCTTTATATTACTTTTGGGTCTTAATTTAGAGTTTTACTTTTTTTTTCCTCTTCTTCTATTTCCATGAATAAACCAGTACATCCTAACTTTACTACATATTTAAAATATCTCCTTTTAATTTAGGTCAGTGAGCAGGTCTGGCAACCTTTTGTATCTATTTATTTCTATAACGCCTTTTAAAGGTGGAACTGGATCCAACTCAAGGTTAAGAAGTCAAAGGCACAGATGAAGACATAGTCACTTTCAACAACGCCTGGCTCCACTGCTCTGTAAATCATGTTAATATGTGACAAATTCAACTTCAGTGAGCTTTTCAAGCAAAGTCCTTCACCACTGCTTTTAAAAGTGCATGTAAGTTCACCCCATAGGGTTTATCCTTTAAACTGTGAGAAGACAGGCTAAGTCTTTTCTCTGGCCCAGTCCTGCCTTTCTTTTTAAATACAAATGCTAACAAAGGAACTATAACTTTAAAACAGGAAAAACCCACATGCAGTAAAAAGAGAGGAGAAAGAAAGAAAGAGGAACAGAGGATGAAAGTCCGTTAGTCACTGGCAGAAGGTACTATCCCACACCTCTCTTTCCCCTCAAAATGAAAATTCACTTCTACTTTGAGGGGGAATCCCTCTCTGACTCCATTCCCATTGTTTATGGTTCACAGTTCATGGGCTGTGAGGCTTCATCAAAACTTGGTCATTCCCTAATCAAAATATCCATCTCCAGAAATTTGACCATTCACAACGCAGGCATGCATGTAATATGACTGACTGCAGTAATGTGATGTGTGAAGTACAGCTGATGTAAGAGGACAGATATTTAAGCTATATCTCCAGCACATGTTAAAGTTTATTCAGGTAGGGGCTCTGACTGGGAATCAAAACAAACTTTTCCTCATTGAGGCTGCACAGGTTTACGTTAATGATCTGGGCACAGAATCTACCTATCTGTGCCTCTATGTCCTCACCCTGAACTCATATCTGAAAATGTGGCTACTGTTTCAAAAATCTAATGCCAAGAAAAATGAATAAATATGATTTTATTTCCACTGAGGAAGCTGTTTTGGAGGCACATAAAGCCAGTCGATTTTGAAAGTCAAATAGCAGTGAGAGTGATCAGAATGGAGAAGAAATGTAGTCGTCTTAATCCAAACAGAAGGCCACATGCACAGGCAAAGGATCACTCAGCTTAGCCATGAAATCCTTCCGGACACGAGTACTGCCAAGGTGCTACCAAACCACCACCCACTCAAACCACACTACTTTCACAACACGCATATTTAATAACCTTTGGTATCTTTTGTCTTTCTCTCAGTGCCTCACACTCCTTCAGTTTGGTTCTCTGGAATCAGACATGTAAAAAACATGTTCATAATAAAATCAGTGACCGTGTGATGGATGTCTCGCTGAGGAAGGAGTGTTGGCGTTGTGTGTGTTTGAGTTGGAGCCTCAGCATAAGCATCTTTTTCAGCTTTCATTTTCCATCAGAGACTGTGGCCAAAGCAACCTTGCCTCCAAACATTATAGGGCTGTATCCTCCTATAGGAAGAGAACCTCTGCATTCCCAAATCTATCTTTTACAATTTAAAATGTGGGTGCTTCTCATGCAACATTTATTGGCTGGTTGTAGGCACTTGAATCGCATTGTGATTTAAAACACTGGTTATTGTTTTTCCCCTAATTACATTGTACTGTATATCTATCAAAGATATAGCACAATATTTGGTATGCAGGAACTACTTAATCACCTCGTATAAATCTACCATTGAGCTGTGAAAATTTACAATGGATCCAGTTTGGATGACTGGAAAAACAGTTTTATGCCAGTACTTTTTTTCACCACATCTTCATCTGTTATAGCAAGGAATTAACACCCAATCATATATTGTTTAAGGGTCAGAATTTTTTGTGAGTTGGACACATCTTAATCCAATCCAAGCCAAAAGCTCCTTCACAAAAGAATTAGGCCCATATATAGAGCTAAAGCTATTGCTTTTTAAACCTGATGCAGCTCAGGTCAGCCGATGGTAGAGTCACTCATATGTTGCACTAATTCTTGTTCTCTTTTCCGTGTTCCCTGTGTAACAACAGTTCAGAATGAGCAGCTCAAGATTTTAAGAACACTACTAAGCTCAGTGTAGATTTTTATGAATGTCTCATATTTCTAATTCAAGCGGAAACAATGCCCAAAACACACACTTAACTATGTTTTAATTCCTTAACATGCTCTAACAATAACAAAAAAAAAATGTCTCCTAAAAAAGAATTTTAATGAAGGAAAGTCCAGAATGATTGAGCCACTCAATCATAACCTTCATTTTAAAATAAGAAAGAACAGCAGAGCTGCAGGCCAGAAGTAACAGCAACATCCGACTTGATTAAGCATTAAAGAAAAAAAAATCTTAACAAGCAGCTCATTTCTCAAACACATGTCCAGTCTTGCCATCCTCTTAGATGGGCATGTACGCTTTATGACTTCATGTCTTCATGACTCTAAACAAGCTAATCAGTTAATAACGCAATACAGTGCACATACTGTGAATGAAGATTTAAAAATATGTACTAAAATTAAAACTGTGAAAATCATACTTGATCTGAATTCCCATTCAGTTCATATATAGTATATGAATATATATGAAACACTGAATCTGTCTTACCCTCTCACAAAACCATGCTATGCCTTAACCTCTCACAAACCATACCATCCTCACCTATTAAGATTATTCTAGCTTTGTTTACACAAAGAGTATTTAGTTATTATTTAAAATATGTGATCAACAGTTGAAAATATACTATAGACTATGATAAAATAACCATTATTGTTCATTTGTTCATCTCACATGGTAAACTAGGTTGAATTTTTAATGCAATTTTATTTGTATAACACTTATTACAATGGATACTGTTACAAAGCAGGTTTTAATGGATGCTGGTCCTGATGTCCCTGATGAGCAAACCTAAGGATAGTGGCAAAGAACAAAAAGTTTTTTAGACTGAGATAGGAATAGTGGAAGGAATAAATACTCAGCTGGGGGAACCCATTCTCCTCTGTATGGCCCAGGATGGGTAGATTAGTTGATAAATGATATGTTGCACTACTGATTATGTGACCAAAGAGGGTTCTTGGAGCATGGACGCAACATTTGGATAATTTAAACTTCTTACCTTTCGGTGAATTTGGACAGAGGAGGACAAAAAGGCATTGACTGTTTAACTTTAAATTTTCCTTATGAACAATAATTTGTGTCTGTTTACTTTGTTAATTTGTTTCTGTTTACTTTCTTGCTTTGGTAATCAAATAAAGAAAAGTCTCTGATTTTTGATTTTGGTTTCGATTCAATTTTTTTATTCCAGTTTTTAGTCTTGGACCAAAGTAGACAAATCCAGTAATAGCAGAACAAGCTAAGGCGGGAAACCAAGGCATACCACAACTAAAATAAACTGTCACTTGAAAAAGGCAGGAAGTAAGATATATGACAACATAGGCCTGGATTTATTGAGGTTCTAGATTTGATTAATGTTCATTGTTGACGCTAGATATCACGCTAATAGACAATCATAAACTGATGAACTACTTCTAAACTGTTTAATAGTAGGGGTAACAAATCATTTGTTACCAAATTTGCCGTGAGAAAAGGCTCCTGCCCAGAAGAAACAGAAATACATGCGCATGTAAGACAGTGCTTGGTCTAGTTAGACAATACACATCCAGACTGTAGAGTTCTTACTGGTATGATAAAAATAGATGCTTAAATTACAAAGATTAATATGCTTGGGTGTCTCTAGACATGTTTCTGTTGTAGTTGGCATGACAATACTTTTTTCTCTTCTTCAGTGCAGAAACAGTAGCCTCAACAAGTTGGAATTTTCCCTTTTATCAGCGGATACCGTATACCGGCAGCAAACCCTCATGTGGAAAACAGGATTAATTTGCAGTCTGAAGGCTTACAGAGATCCAGATTTCTCCTGTAATATTTTCATTGGGTCTACTGAGCAATCAGGCACTGTTGAAGATAAGTGTGAATGCTGTATCTTTTTCTGTTAAAACTACAATGTATGTGTCTGCACAGGAAAGCAGACAGCAAAAACCACCCATGAAGTAAAATATATTTAGTGAATATGTGAAGTCAAATTAATCTAATGAGACATTCTAAATTTTTTTAGGCATGTTCAAGAATGGAAATGACTGTAAAATGGAAACAGTGATCTGCGACAGTGTAAATGGGAAAATATAGAATAAAGCTAAACATATCATAGCCTCTACACAGTTGGGTTACATCCCCGCTCCTTATAGCCATCTGACTGTAACCGTTATGGAATTTAGATAACTTCAGATTAATTAAGAGATTTGCAACAATCACCTAAACAGGTACCTAATTATCTTTTCCAGTGTAATGGTAACCACGTTCACATTTGTCTTTGTTAACAACTTTGCAAAAGGCATCAATGATGTACACAAGACTCAGGTATGAAATAATTACAATAATTGTGACTATCCATTCATTTGTGAAGGTTGCAAATTTCACTTCCATGCAGATTTTACTTCCAGTTGGAAATCACAATGCCAAGCATGTATTTGGCCTTTAATGCACTGCACCGATAAAAAAAAAAAAAAAAGAAAATCACTGTTTTACTGATTCCAAATAGTTGAAATCTTTTGAAAGCCACCAATGTATCATTACCAGCGAGGGAACTATTTGTTTCCACACTACTGACAACCCAAATATCATAAGACACCGTGACAGCTAGTTGGATAAAAGGACAGAAATACACTTTGCGAAGTAGGGACCTGAAATGGTAGAATCTAAGCAAACATGAGCTTCATCATAAGCAACGACCCCTCTTTTTGCCCCAATCCTCACCCCCCCCTAACTCCCTTCCCCAATTCCTGTGTAAAGCTCAGATGGTGGATTTTAGGACTCTGGGGATGAGTGGTGGAGGTCTGTCATCCTCCCTTTGAACATGTCGTAATTTAGAGACACTGAGACCAAAGCCAAAGTCACCCCCTCCCCAGCCCTTAACCCTTCTGTGGGGATTAAAGAAGACTGTATGGGTTCTGTATGGATTTAAATAGTGCTGCAGTCTTGCATAGATCTCCTTTTCATGCCCTAAGGTCATTGCATTTGTGTGTTTGTGCAATATTTAGAGTGAGTTAATAGCTTAAGCATCTTTGGTTGAATGCATTGCTCAGACACTTACTGGCAGGGATAACAACTCAGCAGTGACTCAGCGCTGAACCAACTAGTGGGCAGCAGTTAAATGATACCATATTTTTTCTTTCAGATCTACTTGGAGAACCTGGACCACAGCGCTATGGACTGGTTTGGATTGGGTTCTTGTCAAGTATTTGTCTCATCTGTGTTCCTGTTGATTGGATCAGCACGTCTAGCCAGTTTGCCACTCTGCAGAAACAGGCTCACGTCTAGTGATGATGGCTTTGTTCTTCCAAGGCCGCAGCAGGCCTGCTAATGCAATCAGCACAAAAACTCCACATAAAGAATAATGGAGAGAGGAGCAAGAAGAGTTATGGGGAGGAGATGACTGGTTCCCCCTTTGAGCTGGTTCCGTTTTTGTTCAATTTATGGCCATCTGCTCCCGCGTAGAACCCTGCATTTCCGGGCCCTGTTGGAAGCTCTGGATTTGTATAAGAGTGAACAAGTCTGCTGGACCTACACACATGTTCTATTCTTTCCTCAATTCGCCCCCCCTCCCTGCACACAGCTATGACTCAATGCTGCTATAAAAATATGATGAATTTTCTTGTTTAATTGCCATTGCTGCAGATGTGTAACTTTCAAAGTATTTCTTGCTGTTCTGTTACACTTCTGTTAGCTCATGTTCAGCAGAGCTTGTGCGTGTCAGTGGATTTGGATTCTGGTTTGAGAACATTGCTATGTAGGCTTAGTCACTCTAATTGATAGTGTGCAGCAGTTTTATAACAGTGTAAATACTAAGACAGCACCACTTGCTGTTATGTGAACAGCCATGTCTATCTATCAGATATCTTTAGGAAATATAATTAAGGAAACAGAGGATTCACAGGTTAAATAATAAGAGTCGATTAAAATATACGCAATTACCTCATGTTTTCAGAAGAGCAATTTAAGATCGAGGCATTTGTCTGTACGGTTTGTGGTTTTATGTCTGAAAACATGGGTTTGTGACTGGGCGTTTCTAATGGTATCAGGCAGAAAATCTGAGTTTAGGGGGTTTCAGCTATAAAGCAAACACTGTCCCTCCAGTCGTTGTTTGGGGTGCAGGGGGGGTAAAACAATAGTTGTTTTCTGTAAGCTTTGAAAAATGTTGTTCTACTTGGCTGCCTTCATTATGTGCCGGACAGAAAATGACCCACAGTGTATTCGTTTGTCCAGAAAAGAGGCACTGAGGTTTGTCAGAAGAGGCCAACTGGAAGAACTCACTTAGCAACAAATTTGCCTCAATTGGTTTAGTCCCACTGATTCATCCCACATGCTGATGACAAATATTTGGAAACGCAGTGTTCTGATATCCACAGAGAGAACAGTTTAGGTGCTATGGTACTATTCACCCTCGAATGTCCTTTCTCTGTAGAATGGTTCTCCCCGTGCTTTCGGTGATTGCTGCTGGCGTGTGCCATGCCTCAGTGCTTATTAGACATAGATGCAGGATGAAATCATTTCAGCATGAGGCTGACCTTTCAGAATGGGAGTTTCTGCTTCTAATTTCACTCTGCAAAGTAATGATTTCCATGCTGTCACATCATGCGATTAGCATGGCTAAATAATAAAAAGCCTTACTGTGTGGACTGAGGCTGGATATCTAAAGGCTTTTGGAAGTAATAGCGTATTATTGTGTAATGCTCAACGTTATTAAATCCGGAACAGTTGAAAACTCACTGTTGGTGAAAAGCTGTTTGCTGCTCTTATGTCATGCACTTGTCCTTTTTTGCTTGTCCAAAGTTTCTTGGCTTTCGTTGGATTCCTTATGGATTTATGACAATATTCAAATTATTTGCCTTTCATCTCTGTGTTGGCAATGAAACAATACCAACCTGTGGTGGTGTAAAACCATAGTGTCTTTAATACAAATACTTCACTAAGCTGCATCATGTCAGACAGAAAATGAAAGAAAAAGAAAAAAAAAACTTTAAGGACTCAGAGAGAATGGACAAGACGTGACCAACACTGGTAAGGCTGTCAGTCTTTTATCTGGCACACACACGCACACACACACACACACACACACACATCACACATGCATATGTATGTGTGTGTGTGTGTGTGTGTGTGTATATATATACATACATACATATATACACACACACACATATACATATACATCAGTTCCATCAATCCATTGTCATCTCCCTGAAGCCCTGTGCCTGGTGAAAGGGTCACTCAGAGTCTTACATACAGACTTCTACACTGGCCTGCATGCCTATATGGTCGATCTACACACACCCCCCCTTAAATGCAGAGGAAATTCCCATGTATGGTCCCTGTACTTACAGACATGGGGAACACAATGTGAGTTATGACTATTTAAAGAAGATTAACTGAATTAGCCTATTTAAAATCCAAATTAGTCCTTTTTAGCTGATGAAAATACACATCTAACTCAATATCAGATTAATTCCATAGAACTTTTGAAAACTGAAAATTGTAACTGTTCTAAACTATTGAACATTAAATTTGACTACTGTGGCAAGGAGGCATTCCCTGATGACTATGAGTACTGGTCCATTCTTCTCCATTATGTTGATAAAGTGCTTGTTTGGCCAGGTCTTTAAGCACTCACCAGTTAAATCCGTCTTTCACGCTTAGGCCCATAGCATCCTGGGGTTTAGTGCTGTGCTAGTGTACCCCTACAGGTTACTGCACACTGAGTCCACTCATCCATTACCCATAACCCTGACTTCTAGTCCTCTGGAGGGAAATTAATGGTCCTTCCACTAACCTCTGCTGACCCACAAACAGCCCATTTCCTCACGGGACACATTCAAAGCTGATGGGAAATATCAGTGGACACCCTCTATAGTCGTATATTAGCACAGTCACTTTGCCTGCATCTGGACAACACTGAGGGTAGTTTAGAAAGCAGATAAATTAGGCTCACAAACAGGCAGGAGAGAGTGTGTGTGTGTGTGTGTGTGTGTGTGTGTGTGACGAAGAGAAAGAGGGAGTATTTTTCAACTGCATTCCAGTGAAGATATGACCCTTAGGGGCAGAGCAGAAGTGTGACTTGTGCTGCTGTGGAGTTCTTGTGTGTATGTGTGTGTGTGTGTGTGTGTGTGTGTGTGTGTGTGTGTGTGTGTGTGTGTGTGTGCGTGTGTGTGTGTGTGTGTGTGTGCGTGTGTGTGTGTGTGTGTGTGTGTTCAGAGCCTGGGGCCTATGATTTAACACAAGGACAAACGCATATTCTACTCTCAACAACTGCCAGGGAGCAGTTTTACAAGGGCCTAAACTGTACAGCTATAATCTCTTAGATCCTTTAAATGAAACTCAGTTCATTAGGAAGCTTAGATGCATTAGACATGGACTATTTACTCTTGTATGAGCTATACATTGAATAAATATATAACCTAATTCATGCCATTAGTTTGGTGTGCACAGTGTTAATGTAAAGAGTGATGTAACAACCACGGCATCTTTGGCTCAGTGGATTGCCCAAACTCTCACTGGCAGGGCTGAAAAATGACTCGCCCTCAAATGCCCTGCTCATACATCAAACCCTGTGTTTATTATCGCTTGATTATTTAGATGATTGTTACTACAACACTGTGTAGTGTGTATACGTGTGTGAGCGAGAGCAGGAGAAAGAGAAAGGGAGAAATCTGTGAAAGAGTGCAAAACAAAAAGAAAGGAAAGAGAGAAAGAGAGATTTGTTGAGTAACAAACAGTGAACATCGTAAATGAACGTGATTTATGCTGTTATGAAGTTCTGGCAGCACAGAACACATCTGCAGTGAGAGCTTTAACTCTGAGACTGCTTCCTCTCAGCGTGGGATTAGGCCTACAGCTCAAACAAGACAAGAAATGCTTGCATCTGTCTGACCTCTCGGAGGACTTCAAAAACAGACAAGGGGATCACTGTGGTCTTTAGCCAAAGACATTTCTGATAGACCACGGCTCCTAATGTCTTAGAAATCTCTGAACAGGCAGAATTTACAGTACAGCAGTTCTTCAGGGAAATAGCAGTCACCTCCACCAACTGAACTTTGTGTTCTAGAACCCTGAATTCCATTCCGCAGAAGAAATACAACAGTAGTTGCATTTATCTTTAACTGACTGCTGCGTAGAAAAATCAACTTGTTCAGAGGATGCTGAGTGAGATAGTTGTTATAATTTCCAATATCCACCCACACCCATGTGCACACACACTCCAAAACACACCTGCTGAAGTGCAACACTGTTTCCAGACTGTGAGCCAACATTTGCTCTAACAGGTGTGATAGAGTTTTAGGCAAAGATCTAAAGGCCCTAGAGGGATGAAAGACTTCTTCGAATGTTTGAAGTGTGTAAACAAAACCTGAAAGTCATTTTCTCCTCCTCTAGTTCCATAACATCTTGCTTATCACTGTGTTAATGATGCTGTAGCTAAGGCTATCAGATATGCTCCTGATTCCCATAGTACAACGGTGGCCACACAGTGACATAATGCACAATTAGCAGCTATTCTTCCTTGCAATACTTTGAGGTACTTATCAGAGTTGAGGTACATAATTGAACATAATTCAGTGTGAAAAAGAGATAAATAGAGACATTTTGTTGACTGCTACCTCATTGCCAACATGTATTTGTGTTTACAGTACAAGTGCCTGCATGCAATTGGTGCCAAAACCAGGATCAGGGATCAAACATGTATAGAACACACACACGCTCGCACACACACGCTCACAGAGGCTTTAAGATATACCACAAGTTAGCTCCACTGCCATTTATAGCTCAGTCATTTTATGGTGGCTGAAAGTAAGCAAAGAGATTGAGAAAATAACAACAACAGTGCACCACATTCCTCTTGAACCACACCTTCACTGGAGATGAAAACAACAAAAAAGCTCACATAATCTTTGTATGAAAACAGATTTGCTTTCCAAACCAAAATGCTAAATAACTTTATTTGGTCTGCTTGGACAACATCTCATATTCTTACATACACAAAACGTTCTAACACAATAAAGGAGAGCTATTTGGTTTCTCAGGTGCCAAAGACAATTCAATCCTTTCCAAGATTGCTAACAATGGTAATAAGGCCTCCTCAAAACCCTTTCAGATATTTATTTTTTCAGCAATAATGACGTAGTTTGACTGATGATAATTAGTTAAATGAGTTGTTTTGTAATGGTGCTGCAACACCATTTTGATTGGGAGACATTTGATTTGCTTCTGTGATCAGGGCATGCCTAGATATCAAAAGTTTCAGGTAGGCCTATGAAATTTGTTAGAGGAGGTTGTTAAATCTTAGCGAATGCTACCGACACACGGCTATGCTAACTTTACAAATGGCAGATAAAAAGAATATGCACTCTGAGCAAGATCCCCCTCACTGCGCTAGACAGAAGACTTACCCTTATATCAGAGAGAAAATGTACTGTACATTACTTATCTCTAAATTACATGTTCAAATAATGACTAAATCTTTTTGCTGGTGTTTGACATTTTGTGACTTCATCACCAACTGACCTGCTGGGATAATGTCTGTAATGAAGCACCATACTACAAACAGAGCAAGAAAGCTTTCAAATGCAAGTGTGTTCTCATTAACAGGATGAAAACAAGTTAATTAATTCAGTCAAAGTATTGCTTATGAAATGCAGTCTTTGCCACTCTAGCTTTCTATTTGAATGTATTATTTTAACTCCCAGAATAATGCTCTAAGGTTTTGAATCAAGATGACTCTCTTCAATGTTCTCTTTCATGTGTAAGCCTTTTTGGGTCCCAACTCAGAGCTTCATCGGTGGGAAGTTTGTGGAAAGGACAGTTTAGCATCTCAGCATGAGAACTAATCTTTAAGGTCAATACTACTTTGTTTACATATCACAGAGTTTCATATATTGTAAACATGCACAGTTGGCTTTCCTTACCACAGACTTACAAACTGTTTGATGTGCAGATTCCATTCTTAATGGAGTTCATCTCATCCTTAAAGAGAGGCTTGTATGCTGTGAATAAAACATGATCACACAAATCTTTTTTCCCCCATTATTCATCTGAAGCTGAGTTTGCACTATTTACTCTAGGGGTAGCTATAAGATTTTCAGATCACACACACACACACACACACACACACACACACACATACAAGTCACAAGGCTTACCTTAAGTTTGGCTCCACATTAGTTTTATGATGGTTCATTGGACAGTCATATAATCCTGAAATGAACATTAATCAGGAATGTTTTGCAAATATTGTCAATTTACAAATGAATGTTATCTTAAAGTTTAATTGTTTTTCATGACTCTGGCTGTAGACATGTCTTCCTTAATATTAAATAATATGATTGTGATATGATCATACAATGCTTTCACACTATAAAATATCTATGATTACATCAGAAATAATGAAGACTTTTGGTAACGTGCATATTATTATCTTTTTCTGTCATTCTTGATGAAAATGAGATTCTGAGGTACTCCACAAACTCCCTTTTGACTATGACTAGTTACGTGTCTGAGGTTGGGATGTCAGCACCTCAGCTAATATTTCTGGCACCTTTACAGTTTAATATCCTCCATCCCCAAAACCCGCGGGCTTCACTTTTTTTACAGGTATGTTCAACGATTCGCTTCAATAAACAGCATGATAATGGCAATGAGTCACTGTTGGCTTATAATCTGCCATGCCTCAAATACATGAGAGAACTCTTTCACTATTGATGGAATGTCATCCATTTCTAGTACTAATTAAAATACCTTTAATAAGAGATGACTTTTTTTTTTCTTACACCACAACTTATAGATCTGACATTGTGAATGACACACAAGCGTGTGTGTGTATATGCGTGTGTGTATATGTGTGTGTGTGTGTGTGTTTGTGTGTGTGTGTGTGTGTGTGTGTGTGTGTTTGTGTGTGTGTGTGTGTGTGTGTGTGTGTGTGTGTGTATGTGTGTATTTATACATGTACATGCACCCACAGAATGCTTACTTGACCACATTAGACACAAATTGCCTGAAGGTCTGAGGACCGTCTCTCTGTGGGTTCCTTGCATGCTATGGACTCCAGAATCCCTACGTCTGGATTCCCATCCCTGTCTGATAAGCTGTTATGACAGAACAGTCTTTACCCACTCAAAAACACAAATCATCTCACACGGCATGCGGGCACTCAAATTGGCAGGTTGGTATGTAGATTGTTTGTATTGGGAGGACCCATGTAGATATTTGAAGTTATAGTTGTAGTTGGGTGGACCCACAGACAACCACACGGCACCTGAAAATGTCTTTTTTTGTGTGTGTGTGTTTTCTCATGCAAGCTGACTGGAATTGAGAAAGGAACAGATTAAATGGCAACCATGAGAAAACATAATATCTGATATGACACTACTTGAAATTTTGAAACTTTAGTCTTGGTCATCTGCTGCCTTGGGACCTCAGCTCCTTAGCACTGTGGTAAATAACTTTACCTCAGATGGACAACAGATACAGCTGTCAGACCCACTAACTGACATCTACCTTGGAATAACAGAAGCTAGGCATCAGGTTTCACATTCATACCACTGTTAGAGTGGAGCTGCTCTGATTTGAGCCTGTCACCAGTTATGTCTCTCTGTCTGTATGTCTGAGCTCTTTTGATTTACCTCTACCACTCTCCCCAGGGTTAGCTTGCACAGAATAATGCGTAACGAATCCTTGGCTACAGTAGGTTTCTCTTTCTTCCATCTGTCACGTTGCATGAGTTTTTGCAACACCCTGTAAAGTAGGACTTACAGTTCAACAGAAGTCAGTTTAGTTCTCACATCTAGACCATACATACACATGGACCTTGTGAAGACTTTAACAGCAAACAAAACTTCTGCAAAGTAAAGCAATGCTACGAGAGGAAGAGAATAATCTAATACCTCTGACGCATGTGTTTCTTTTCCCAACTCACAACGTGTGGCAGCTTCACGGAGTGTTACTCACACATCCAGGTTGTTTGGACAGAGGGGAAATGTTAGCAGAGATTTAAGGACTACCTGTGGCAGGAGGGTAGGTAAGAAAACAGCAGAGAAAATGAATTTCATGACCACACACACACACACGCACTATTTCTCTGTCTCTGTCTCCCTGTCTTTCTCTCTGTAAAACACACACACACAGACACACAGACACACACACACACACACACACACACACAGACTTACACCTAAATATACCCTCATACATAGCAAAACACATACCCTTTGTTTTTGTGCATGTCCTCCCACATTTCTTAGAGAGAAAAGAGAATCATTTAATAGAGAGATTCACCCTCCAGGGAGCTTCAAGAACACACCCTCTGTCTCAATCTGGAATAAGAACACATACACAAACAGCACAAAGACAAGCCTGAAATCTCTGTACAGCAGCAGATATAGCCTTATTTAAAGTCAACAAACAGGATGAGTGCTGAGAATAAGCTGTTTTCTGCAAGATTCTACAGGAGGAGAGCAGCATTTGGGGCTTTAGCTATGCTTATTGGAGAATGACCTTTCTATGGCCTAGGTGCAGAGATGCATGTTGGGCAATGGTGAGAAACCTGCATTTTGAACATTTCAAAGCAAAGTCTACGTTTTGGCATTTATGTACAATTATGTGCATCCCTACTCCTTATGTACTAAATACTTGATGTCTCTGACCTTTAAGGAATGCTGACACTTGTGTAATAAAGATTCAATTATAATTAAAAATTTAGCTTGAAGAGATCAGTAAGGGAGCACCTGAATATTTTTTAAGTCATGTTGTGGAGCAGTGTGCTAAGTCAGAATGACTCAGTAGTGATCCGGACCACAGTGAAGTGTCTCTTTAAAACGAATTAAAAACCAGACATGCATAGTCTTTTATTCTTTTTTTCCCCCCTTTTTTTTGATGGTTGTTTGTGCATGTTAGCAATCTCGGGGACTGGTTATGAATCTCTTTTAATATACTGGCTGAGAATTACTGACAAAGGTCTCATTCAAGCATCAGCCTGTATAACTGTTATATTGGTGACTCACCTAACTCACCTTAAATTCACATCCCCAGAGGAAAACTTAAAATAAACATAAAATGTAACATCTACACAATTCTTGAATCTTCTTTGATTTTCATTAAGATATCAGGTCACAACAGAGAAATTCAGGTCCTTGTGTCAGAGAGGGGGAGCTCGTTCCCCATGGCTGGAGCGAGATTCCTGTCGGCAGGAATGTTTTCAAAGGTTTTATAATGCTCAACAAATTTATTAAAAAATTCCTCATGGATACAACTTTCTGGGTGGCGTGTCGATAATCTCCAACATGAGGTGAAGTGGCTAGGCTCCAAGACAAACTCCTCTCAGACAATAGCACTTGCTCACATGATAGACCTCCTGTGTCTCCACACTTGTGTGTGTGTGTACGTGTGTGTGCATGTGTGTATGTGTTTGTGCTCTTTTATATGAAGCTATCTTATTGTCTCAAAATCTCAGATTTTGTGAGCAGTGTAAAGCATAAATACAGTCTCTTGGCTCTTTTGCCTTTGGGTGGCAGTTCTCCTTAGTGAGCAACCACTAAACTGACCTGGGCATTCACCAGAAAAGAAAGAAAGAAAAAAAAATCTACAATTTTCTCTAAAATGTGTACATGCACCATTTTGATTTTCATAAATTACAATGTAATTGGAGCAGTGACGTCCCAGTGGAGTGTTCCTCTCCCCTCCTCCTCAGAGAGGGTGAATAGCTGGCCTGTTTTTATGTGTGGGGGGTTTGATCTCTGGGGCAGGGCTGGGCTGGATGGAGTTTTGCAGGAGGTGCTGCAGGGGTCTTGGAGGTTTGGTGTGTCATATGAGTTAGGTGTTGAGCTGTTATGATAATCCAGTTTCATTAATTAAGATTGCAGACATAGATACTGTTGTTGTTGCTTGCATCTTGGATATATTAGGGATATAGAAAGCGAAAAAAAAAAAAAAAAAAGACATTCCACACTGCACAGGCTAAGTGCTTAGGAAACACACACACACACACGTGCACACACACAAATGCACACAATTATTATTAATATTAATATTATTATTATTATTATTATTATTATTATTATTATTATTATTATTATTTCACAATGATACCATGGTTTTTAGCTGGGAGCTGGGAGGGGTGTATTAGAATGCATTCATGTGTTGGCTGTTTCCAAGGTCTTCTGGATTTGCTTGTAAAAACAACTGCCTTACAATTGCCCTCTTCAACCTTTCTGTCTCTCGCTCCAGCACTCTCATACTCATTTCAAGGTTATTTCAGAATAAAATAATTATACCTAAATTCATAGTGAGGCTGCTTCTGGTCCCTCCAAAGACCCCCCAACTCTGCAATGACTTCCAGCTGTTTGCACACTACTGGGAATGTTTCACAAACTCAGTTAATCTGTCACTAATGGAAAGTGTTTGAGTTGATTTGGAATTTTGTATTCCATATGACTATGCTGATTATAATTTCATACTAAAATTTTCTCTCACCTCTTATGCTCTCTTTTCTTTCTCTCTCTCTCTCACTTTCTTTGTGCGGACAGAATGTATTGGATGTGTGTGTGTGTGTGTATGTGTTCTAAGTGTAATACACTTTGTAGGATACTAGTGACTCTCAACAAATACCAAAGGTTTAGGGTACATATTGAACAGTTTTAAATATTTGGGAGTCTGTCCTATCATGTTTGATAACAGGAATAAACTGGTATTCATTTCACATAGTTTGTTGATCCTAATACGCTCAGCAAAGTTTTATCGAACATTGTTTTTTTTTTGTTTTTTCTTTTTTCTTTTTTTCTCATTTAAGTTACACACAATTCCGACTTTCCATCTAGACCCCTGTAAGAGGTAAATTGAATCATTATTTAAAAAACATAGAATGATTTTCAGTTTTATGAAAAGTGGATGACTGCCTGTGCACTGGCTCCATTACTAACCACCAGTTACTGGCATCCATGCCTCCTTTCTCCTTCCTGCTCAGAAAAAGTTAAGAGTAGGCTCTTAGAATGTAAAAGTTTTAAAAATAAATGTAAATAAATTGGATTTTGCTGTGAATCACCGTGCTGAGAATGAGAGTAGCAGACGTAGTATTGGAAGGCCCTGCAGGAGGGCCTCTGGCTCCTGCGTATGGTATGGCACATAATGGATTTTTCTTGAGGGAAAGAGTTTGCTGGGGCCAGGACCCATTTTCACATCACGTGTCATGCGCGGAACCCCCGTGTTCGTTTCCTCATGGGTCATGAGGAAAACGGCTGTTTTCCTGTGTCATAAAAAAAATGTCTCCCTCATTCGCCCCCCCCCCCCACCCCCCACCCCCTTCTTACTCCTCTCTCTCATACCTGCTCTCGCTCACTCACTCTGAAACTGTTTACAGCACAAATCGCACTGAACCATTACACACTCAGAGGAAGTGTACCATATTTTGGGTTGCCATTAACGCTACCAGTCTTGTCTGTTTTATATTGCTTGAGTGGACTAATACAATACTTGATGCAGAAAAACACATCTGGTGACTATCAGGAGCACTGTATCTGACCAAACTGTCAACAGGCTTCAGGCATTCTCTTGCACTCAGCCACTGCAATCATTCCGTATTCTGTACTCTTCTCCCTACGACCGCTGCTGCTGTGGTGAAATGGATGCATGTTTACACAGATGACTCTGTTATGATATGCCTTTCATGGAGAATAAAAGCTTAATCCAAAAGGCATTTTGAAGTCGGTCTTCAGTGGGATATGGGAATGATACTGTTGAAATGCTTGGATTAGTCATGTTTGTCCATATGTTGATAGTGGACAAAACAAGTGAACGGGCATCGCAGCATGAACCACTTTAATACCCCCATCACTCCCCTTCTACCCCAAGCCCCATCCACCATCCCCCACCCCCAACTCCCCACCCCACACCTGGGTTTCTCTCTTTTTTGCCCTCTCCTCTGCTGTAGAATGAAATGATTGACAGATTTTTGTAGGTTATCTGATTTGCTTCCTCTGGGTTGTCTATGTTAGATGTTAAGAGTCTAGACTTACTGCTACTGACATTTTGGTTGTTCATATTAACATGTCTGTAAGTCATTAACGTAAGATCACCCCTCATGTATCTTCTTTGTGTTTTTTTCCCCCTCAGTGAGTGGGGCAAAGAGGAAGAATTACAAAAAACAGTATGAGGTGAAGTTGCATGTGTGTAGTCACTGATGACAAAGCAGGAGGCAAAACATATCAAGGTCAGTATGTAGCATTCCACATTCATCATTGTTCTTTTTTTTTTATTCCCCCCCTTCAGTTTCATTGAATGAGCTTAATAAATACAAGACAATCAATATCCACATCCACTACTCCTTCCAAAAAAAAAAAGCCTGTTCATTTACAGATGGGAAAAAAGAGAAGTACAGAGAGAATTTCTAGTGATGACTAAAACTCTACACATTCATTTTGTGGAGTTTAGAGTCAATATCTTACTCCTACCACTGAATGAATTTAACTCCAATTAGTCAACTGTAAACACAGACATTGACTTGAAACAAGATGGCATAATCTAATTTTGAATGCCAATAGAACAGTCTCATAGACAAATGTTTATGTTCAGCCAGTCTGGTTCCTGAAAGCTGCAGTATTGGATTAGGAGCTGATACAGGAGCTACCTGGGGGTCCTGTTGGAAGGGTAATAGGAGCCCTGGGAGGGAGGAGGGGCTAACTCTGAGGAGCAGTGAGGTCCATTTACAGTCACTCTCAAATGGTGGGCTCTCACTCTTGGGTCACCCCCTCACAGAGCAGAATCAGATGGTGCTTAAACCTTACAGTTTTACCTGCTGCTCTCCCTGGAAAGCCTCATGCCAAATTCAATATGTTTAAACGATAGACCTTATATAATTGCTAGCTGTTGTAATACATAGCTTTTAGTGAGTTATTTTCACTGATGAAGGTCACGGCCAGTAAAAATAAACCATAACTAGAGGAGGTTGGTGTGAGGTATGTGCTTCCTTTACTTATTAAACACTAGTATAAAATTTTCTGTCAGTCCAAATTTCGACGAGTGGTGTTTTGAGAGTGTGTGATGTGTATAACATGTCAGTTAAAAACAAATGAAAAAACCTAGGTGTTATGTGAACTTAAACCGATCATTTTAAATAATTTAAAATGCATGCAATAATTTGATTTTCTATTGAAATCCATTTTCTATTCAAATAGCTTATCAAAAAAACTCTTTGCTGGTTAGGAAATAAACCTCTGTAATGTTTAGACTGAGTAATTGGTCCCCTTATAAGAACCTAATTTCAGCAGCATTGTGGCAAATAACAAGGAGAGACTTCACTTGACATCTGGAACAGCAGCTGTAGCTAAACAGTGCTGGTTTTTGTTGCCTCCATTCCAACAAATATCTTTGATATATTTAGTCATGAAAAAAACATATTGAAATTTTAATGGGCTAATACTGGCAGGGTCTTGTTTAGCTACCATACATTACAGGTGGAAAATCTTCCCCATAGGACAGCTTGTTAGTGTAGGGTGATGGTACGGCCTGAAAGAGTGGCTCATTCTCCCAATTTTAATGAGCTGTCCTTGCATGTTACTGATTAAAATGTACAAATTTCTCCTCTATCTGAATTACTGACTGCTTGTCTTTCCAGACCCTCCATATTTCTATATTAGTGATATGAAAATATTTCCCTTAGACATATGAGCCTAACCAAATATCACTGAAATTTTACTGCTGAAATTTACACCCAGGGCAGGAAATATCGCCTGTCGTTTTGCAAGATTCCAGGGTTAGCACTGCAGTTTAAACTGCATTAAAACGCTTATTAATTTACGATGAATGGTGACAGACTCCTCAGTGTGGTTCAGACAGCCCATTAAATAAAATAAACCACTGAGATGTGACATTAAAAAAATCCCTCTAGGTCTGCTGAACAGTGATTGGTGGAAGTCTCCGGCAATAAATGGATGATCCAAGGAAACGTTAAATTGTCTAAATGACCTTGCAAAAAGATCTTTTATGATCCCAAAAGTAAAAGGACTTAAGGCATCATTCAAAACACAGTGGCATGGAATCATCTCAACCAGTGTTCTCAACTCTTTTCACATGGAGTTCACCTTAGGAAGGCAGTTACACAGAAAGAGAGAGAGGAGAAATCCACATGCAGTTCTGGCAACATTAAGTTGAATATTAATCCTCTAATGCAGCATGCTCTGTAGGTCAACAGGGACATGTGTTCTGCTGAGAAAGCTAAACCTTGTACAGAGGAGATGAATTATAGTTTGTGATGGAATGGGACAGTGGACAGGTTGGACCTGTCTTTGACACTGAGAGAATCCAGACACACTGTGCTGCCATGGCAATCTCAGAATGGTTCCTCTCTCTGCTTGTGGCTTAAGATTCCATCTGTGTGATTCCATCAGAATGTCCCATGAATACTTGAATTCCTCTCCAGAGACATTTTTGTTATATTTCAGTATGAGTTTTCCTCTGCATTGCCAGTAGAGGGGGTTTTAAATCTGTTTGCACATAGCCAACAGAGAATTTTACACATGTTACATCTCAATGTAGAGAGACCACAACTCAGCACTCATGTCAGTTTGGACTCTGAAATGTGTCTGCCCATATTCGCCCAAGTGCGGTTTTAAATGGCTCTTAAACCCTGAATTTAATTTATATGTGCCGATGGATAGGGAAGAACTTTAATGTCAGCTCACTGAACTATTCCTTTTTAGTATTCATTCTTTTAGAGGTTTTCATCTTTTCAAATTTTTACCACAGGTAAAAATAAACCATAAGTAAAAGTCATTTGTTCATCTGCTTGTAGTCACTGACTGCATACTAAATCAATTTTATTTGCACCGTCATCACCAATATCTTAGAAACATCAACAGTGTTTTTCATATTTCATGTCAGGGTCACTGAGGCCATGCATCTACAGTCAGAAATGAAAAACATTTCAACTGAATATTCATGCCACCACTGTCCAGACAGCCAAAGGAAATGGTTATGTATTTTGGTCTATACAAATATGTATTGCATGCTGCACTCAGAGAGAAAGGGAATCTCTGACACGAACACAAACCCAACCCATCCGTCATAGTTACAGGCTTCTGAAAAGCATAAGAAAACATTATATCCTCTACTTAGCTCACAGAATGCTGATGCAATCACGAGAACCAAAGTCAGTCCTTTCATGTTCTTTCGCCATTTGACTGCTAGACAAAAAACATGATAAACAAATTTTTATAGATATGTTTCTTGGATCAGTTGTTGTTATCATATTTTGAAAGTTCTTCTGCCTTGACTGTGCAAGGCCAAGTTATTAAATCTGGTGCTGTCATGTGTAAGCTTTGTCTATCTGGTTCTAAAGTCCAAATAAACTCAATTTCAATTAAATTATTTTGTGATTACTGAGGACATTCAAGTTTTGAATTGGAGTATTTCTTTGAAATGTTGTTGTTGTTGTTGTTGTTGTTTTGTTTTTTTTTTCCCCAAGAAAGATGGTCCAGGATTTACCTCCTTCTGGGCAAGTGTAAAAGGCAATGGGTGATAGGGGACAAAGTTTTCTGTAAAGAAGAGGGTATTCCTGTTATGGCCTTGTGGTGGTACATAGTACTAATGCACAGTATGAATCCTGAACAGTCCTTCTCTTCCAGGCTGGGTGTACGTGTGTGAACGGCCGGTTTTAATTATTTTACCACATTTTCCAAACCATTAGATGCCTGGATAATAAATACATAGGGAGGTGGCCTCTGATTCAGATGGAAAAGAATTTGGGGTATAATACAGTATAGTTCAAAACATCTTTTCATCTGAAACTTCACAATTTTAATGGCTAACATTCCATTTCCTTTTTGTATATGTTTTTTTTATTTTGTATTTGGTTTACATGGAGCAAAAATAAAAATACATTGTGTACCATTACCAAAGGAGTCATAAATAATATGACACTGGAGATGCAATCATACACTGTCTTACACTGTATCAAGTCTATGTGACAGTGTGAGTAGATTTAGAAACGAAAACACATTCTGGCTTCTACCATGAACTCATACACACTAACACTAACACACTAACAAAACAGATCGGGACAAAAGGTTCCAAAGTTTTGTTTGTTTGTTTTTAAAGGTTTATCAGAATCATTCAGTGATGATAGGTGTGAGATCATAAACATGAAATGATGGGGCAACCATCATTAAAACACAGGGGGGAAGCACTCAGGGGAGTTTTTTGTTACCCAACATGGCAATATGGCACACACTCCGCTCAGGGAAGTTTATTGTTAGCCAGTATGGCTGTTAGCCAACTATATAACTGGTGACACTGTTCTTTCTATTAAGACTTTATAAATGGTTTATTCACATGGAATAAAAATTTTATGTAGAAATTTTCTGAAAAGAACTCCTATATTTTGTCTACTGTGTTTGTCAAATCTCACATAGTAGTGAACTTAATTTAGCTTTTACACTATTTTACTACAACATGACGTTTGTGCAGTACGTATTTTTACAGCTAACGGCATAGCCACAAAGCCTATAAACATTTCAGCATACAAATAAATTTTAAAAATAACAAAACCTGTGTTTTTATTTTAGGTTTTTTGCTGATTTTCCAATCTCCTCAAATCATTGTAGCCATGTAAACTGTATCCCTGAGTCCTGGACCATAAGAGGCAATGTGCAGAACAGTGGTTGTGTGTAATTTATGGAAGGCAGCTTGTTTATTTTTGCACTTGGATCCTGACATGATTTAAGGATCTCTCCACGTTTGGTGTAAAGGAAATCAGCGCCAGGTTGTCGAGCTTTGTTGGAGTGAACTATAATGTTTAGGAGTGAACACACGGGATGGTCTTTAAGCCTCTGACATGTCCAAATAAATTACGTGCTGAGTTGTTGTTCTCTCTCGTTTGAAACACTTCAACCCTTTTCCATACACTCTGACTGCCCCTCTCTATTTTTTGGTCATAGACTAAGCCCAACCCTCGCTTATTTCTGCCAGGCCCTTCTTTAATGGCATAATCAGGGAGACTAACTTTTCTCTAAATCACAGGCACGTTCTAAGCATGCAGTTGGGTTATTATTTGTAATTGCACAGGAGGTGAAGTGAGGTACAGATAGGGATAAAGAATCGGCCTATTCACTTTCACTAATCCAAAAAATAAATTGGGAGTATAAATACTGTGCCCCGCCTAGGTTGTGGCAAGGACAACACAATGCAGTCCTGTTACTTTAGATCTTACTGAATAGGCAGACAGTAATGGATGAAAAATAAGTGGAATTAGTAGACTCTCAGTGAAATATTCTTCATTGTGATTTATATTAAGGATCTTAAATAGGGATTACAGACATCAGTTGGACCTTATTATAGAATTGCACAATTTAATTTATTTTAAAATTGATCACTGGCCATTGCTGACTTTTTAATGATTGGCTGATTGAGTAACTGATTGATTGTACATGATTTCAGAATTCCGTGTTAGGTCTCAGAAGTTAACTACGCTTTTTCAGTTCTGCCTAGTATTACATTAGGCAACTACCAGTGACCTAGCTGACTGTCAAACAGTATATAAACTTGAAATCATTGTTTGAATTAGTAGAGATTTTGGACAAATATATATATATATATATTAAGTGTTAATATTTATTGGTAAAGTAGCGTTCAGGCCCATAATGATTCACCCATTTGAAACTGTGCACCAGGCTTAATGTTTATGATATGGCTCCATCAAGTCAAACAGCATATGTCGGTCAATTTGAGACGGAATCACAACTCAATCAGTACAGGTGTCACTGTATCGATAAAGTCTGATATATATCAGCATCTCTTTTTCTTATAATTATTTTGAAATATTATCAAATTAATTGCTTTTAACATTGTGCATTTCTATTTTTCTCCTCCCACCTATGTGTCTCTTTGCCTGTCAGATACTATGAAGGAGGCATGTCCTTCCTCTCCTCAAAGCAAAGCACTTGTTGACCTTGCCGAATGGAGAATGTCTTGTCAAATGCTGAGTGATGGAGATCAAATTTGCAGTGTCCCAGCAAAAGTTGATAAGTATTACAGCAATTCACTAACAAACGCAAATTGTTTAAAAGTATTATTTTAAAGTGACTGATTTTTTTTTTCTCACAGTCTGTTAAGAAACATACATTATAACAAATTAGATTGCAAAGAGGATGCTATAATGGTCATCAAAATGTGAAGGAGCCCAATTTAATGTAGTATACAGTGTTAATATACAAAATAAGTTTTAATACAATGTTACCTTTTCAAATACTTCTCAATAAATAACATTAATTTTAGGAGTTCGTTATCAGTCTACAATAGCAAATTGTGATTGCAACAAATCGTAACGAACAAAAGGAGTGATTAGAAGCATTGGCTGTGCAGTGAAGCCCTTAATCCACTATTTTTGCAAAAAGCATGTGTCTGAGACGTCTTAACCACCACAGTCTGACTCAGTCACATATATAAGGAGCATACTGTGGTATTCTAAATGACACCTTGACCTCCAGTTCAATGTGTGGATGCTCCCTCAATATCACAGTGCGCTTTTGAGTTATTCACATCTAGGATTACAGAAAACCCACCTGACAGTTTTTATTTGGGTTCTCTGAGGACAATCATGGAATCCACTGTGGTTCCTCATCAGTCGCATCCTGTGCACAGGAAACACGCTGATACATGGTAAATGTTCCCATCCATGCTGAAACCAAATCCACCACTGTACATAAAGGCCCAGGGCTTTCACCCCGCTACCCACCCACAGACAACCTTCCCCCACCCCCCCACCCACCCCCCCGTACACACACACCAGGCTTCTCTGTTTAACGTCTGAGTAAATCAACTCAATAGAGTGTCATAAACATGTTTGGCCTGCCTGTGTCCAGCTATGCATTGGCCTTGGAGTTTCCACAGGAGATGAGGACCAAAACCCTGGTAGCTCTGGGGAGTAAAGCTCTCATGTTCCGTTCTGTGAATTAGGAGCTGAGCCAATACAGAAGAGTCAGACTGTTGAATAATGTTTACGCCTATTCAGTCTCCCACGATATCATGTACCTGCTGGGGCCACACTATAAGGTGGGTGTTTGAATAGATGATGTCTTCACCTCACTGAATTCTAACTGATTCAGTTAAACACATGGTTCCTATAGAAACACGAGAAATCAAACCTGTATTTTTAGGGTTGTGAGAAAATCATACAAATGAATGTTTTTTCTGATGGTGTTTCTTAATGGAGATGGTAATGCCATTCCATAGTCACGCCACACAGAGCATAGGCACTGTATTTCGGGCATTTGAATCAAAAGTGCACAGATTTACTTTTTAGCATCTTAAATTCAGGCAGGCCCCAAGTCTGTTTAAGATATAAAGAAACTTATATTCTGGAGCTGAGACTTCCATCATCTTCCTTTACAGTGTTTAAAGCATGAATATATTTCAATGTAAGTACATTTTGCCTTGGATTTTGTTAAGGTCTCACTAGACCAAAAGGAGACACATAAACATATTAACAAAATAATTGTTTGAACTATCAGTCAGAATCAGAGTAGAACGACTTTTAGTTGGGCAGTTTGCATCAAAGTGAGGAATTTGTTTGTAAAGTGTTTATAAGATTCAGTGTGCTACTTATTTTTGCACCACTACAAGAATACAACCTATGATTAAACTTAAATTAACTTTCCTTTTATGTATTTGATGTGTTCTAGAAAACTTGTGATATTCCCCATGTTTGTAAAACAGTTCCCTTTTATACACTTCTGGTTGGGTTCACCTCTAGCGTGGCTGAGTATCACTTCTGGCAAAGTGACACCACTTCTTTTAGCCTCATCAGTCAAAAACTTGCTATGACCTGTTCCTTTTAGTTTTTCTTTGAGCTCTTTCCCCTAACTTCCATCTCAAAAGGTACGCTGGAAGGATACTCCTCTGTAAGGTCAAAGTCTGCCAGCAATGTCTCTGACACCTGCTTCTGTAACCTGCCCTTTTGAACCACTTATATTGTCATGACAACAGTGCAACATTAATCAACCTAGGCCTTGCTGTGAATTGTATTGATTATCTGCTATTAAGCTAATCCATATCATATGCTTCTGTGTGTTCTTCTAAGCCAGTGGATAATGGAATGGCCTGAGCCAGTCTCCGAAACTGTAGCTACTGTGACACATAGAGCTAAACTGTTTTAGGAACTCTCAGGTTTTTCTCTGAAAGCTTCACATCATAAATCAAGCTCAAAATATGCCAAGAGGTTCAAAACAGCTGCCCTCTTTAGCCCTGATCCTCTTCTATGAAGGATGGGCTGTTTTAAGGATGGTGAAAGTTTGAAGCTAATAATGCAAGACCTGTGTGTCACTGTAAGAGAAACAAATGTGCCTGTAATAAAATTCCATTTGTACGTCTTGCTCAGGGCTTGAAATAAATTTTTGACTCACCAGCCACTGTGGGCAGTTGCTTTCAAAAGTTAGTAGCCAGTCAACATTTTCACAAACCACAAGATGCCCTCTACTGAATGTAACTGCAAACATTAAAGATTTGTAAAGTTTAAAGACACAAGGAAAGTATTATTAATTCTTAAATTAATTTGCTGTGTTTCCTTGAAATATACAACAATGCTTTTTTTTTTCTCTTTTGCTCTTCTTCTTTTTCTCCTTCTTCTTCTTCTTCTTCTTCTTCTTCTTCTTCTTCTTCTTCTTCCTCCCCACAAAAGTACTGGTAAAGTAAACACTGCCAAATTTTACCTGCCACTGCCAAATTTTACCCACATCTTTGGGTGGGTGGATGGTAATTTCAAGCCCTGGTCTTGTTGATGAAATACATTTCTCTGCAGTTCTTCGTATAAATTCATGAACATTTGATTGCGTGTCTATGTTATACTCCATGTGTGTTTTTGAATACACACAGTAATTTGCACATAATTGTAATCTCCTTATACATTCTTTTTCAGTGGCCATGATTGCCATGACTAAATACTAATACAGCCATGTAAACAATAACAAAATCTACAAAAAAAATTTAAGCGTCCAATGTTGTAATGAACAAAGATTTGCCATTGGGTAGCGAGTAAGATGCCCTAACCTGTGATGTAAGACTTCAAGCTACAATCAGTGCAATCACTAATCACCTTTTAAGGGAAGGAGATTAATCTGCACCACTGCCCATAGACTAACATCTCTAACCTTGCTCCCAATGTGCCACAAGCTAGCCCTGAACCAGTGTAAGCGATATTTGCAAAAAATAATCCTACGTGATCATGGTAATTACAGTTGCTGTAGTGCATAAAACAACTGACATCATCTTTAGCTGAGCTAGTTGACCAGTTCGTCTATTTCCATATCAAAGTCTTACACATCTTTTTATTGCTCATGTATATCAGTCTCTTTATACTGATGCATCTCTAAACAACATTGTTTACCAAAGGTACTCTCAAGCAATTCTCATTCTCTTGCCAGTTCTTAACATGTTTTGTCCTAGAGAGCGCTACTGAGAACCAAAGTGTGAACATGATGACATTACAGGCTTATGACCATTCATTTTCCTTCTATTGATTCGTTTTTCTTTTGAGAAGAAGACAGTAGATTCATACTAGCTGCCATGCCTGTAGTTCCTCGCCGCCATAGCTTGTACACAGAGCACAAATCTGAAACAAATATATAACTTTTGACTAATTCTTCTCAAACTTCCTCCCATGCTAGTTGCAAATATATGCCTATGTTCAAGAACATTTTTTATCATGTGATCGTTTTACAACACTTACAAGTACAGCATTACATTTTATAAGTGGGCAACACAAGGACAGGCAACACGTGTTAGCCACTAATACATAAATAATACATCTCTGAATAAGTGCCCAGTAACCTCTGCATTAAGTATTATTAATCATCTCATTAAACCTGTTTTTCTTATTCTCACTGAATAGTTCATTTATTACACAGAGATGTTTTAGCTGTATATTAGTCGCTAACACATGATCCTTCTTATATATTAGTGGCTAGCATACATTCACTATAATACAGTATTACCCATAAGGCTTATTTTTAACATATTCATGTTACATGAATGATTTCGTACTTGTTAACAGCAGCTGCAGGACCGTGTACCAGTTCATGCAGTGGATAAATTTTGCCTAGTAATCACATTTCCTTAACAGGGCTGTCAGACAGGGTTATTACCTCAGTATGCTCAACCTTACACACAGAGGGCATTAAACACACACTGGATGGTAACAGGACTGAACATTACATGTTAACTTCATGGTGGTTTGTCGTCACCTAACTAAGACGTCACCCAACATCCTGTCTGCAGTAAATGAGTTCGTTTTTAATGCCAAGTCATAAAAGTCAAATCATATAGGACAGACATCCAACAGTGGCATTCCTATTATAATGCAGAAGTTCACGTTTAAACTTAACATATTTGATGTCAAAGCTTTTACTTTTTTTTTTCTTTTACAGTTGCTGACAATGAAGTTTCTCATGTTTTCCCTTTCCCTGCCCTGATGAGTGGATTTAATGCGTGCTATGATTTTATAGTGGAAATCATGAAGGAAACCACAAGATCCAAGACCACCATGTATGGCATACAGAATCACAATTTAGTCTGAAAGGCAGAGCCTGGGGTCAAAGAGACCATGGGCCCAAAAATTTAATGTACAGAAAAAATGTGCTTTTAACACTGAAAGAGCTGCTGCTGGTATTACATGATTTTTCATCCCTTTTTTTTTATTCTGAAACATTATTACACACATATAAGACATATGTAACAAATTACACAGTACACATATGTAACAAATATGCTCATAATAGCAAATGAAAGCTTTTTTGCTTCTTCAAATTATTTAATTACAAGGGCCCACACAGCTATGTCCCGTCATGATTCCAGGCATATTTTGCTTAGTAACGTGAGTTTTCAGACTTTCAGCATGTTAATCAGTGGCTCAGAGATTAATAGCCTAACCAGTAAATGAATTCTTTTCATGAAGGACAGTCTCTTGCAACATTTATTAGATTGACCACTTGCTTTAGTTGTACAGTAAAACTGTTTTGAGCAGTTTCCTGATTAATTAATACCAAGGTTCAAGAGTTCGGTTTACCAGAAAAAGAGTGAGTGAGTGAGTGAGTGAGACAGGTGGACAGAGAGAGAGAGAGAGAGCGAGAGAGAGAGCGAGAGAGAGAGAATATCCCGTATAAAAACTTTAACAGGCAGCAGCAGTCTGGTAACAGTCTCCACTTTGGATCCATACAGTCTGGTAAACAAAAGACTATTAAACTCAAATGTACCTACTCAGCAATAAATGCATATCTCACAACAAAAACAAGACCTGAATTGATCCAAATGGCCTAAATGCAGAAGATTAATTTAACAACTCATGCACCATCACCTTTCCCTGGCTTGTAAAAGATATTTTAATTAAGTTGGGAGCCAATGGTAAACCACACGCCACTAACCTGTTTAGCATTACATAGCACATAAAGCTGAGTCAAGTGTTAGGTACCAATTACAGTCTAAGTTACATCCTCTGGCCCTGTTAGTGGCACATACCACTTAACAAGGAGATTACCTCCAGATGTCTGACCCAATATGATGGTTGTGAAATAAACTCTGTGACATCCATCACTTCAATAATGGGCTAATTGTGTTTAAAAAACACACAGAGCATCCTTTGAGTTTGTGCCTTGTTTTTTCCTACATGTCGTTGTTTATTTATCATCACTGAGTTCAGGGTGTTTTTACAATCAGTGACTGATTAAAGTGGATGGATAACTAAGAACAACAACTTCATGAAGTCTTTTATTATGCTGACATTTTAAAAAGTGAAATAAGGTGTTTAAAAGGAAAATATGTCCTAAGCTCTCTGTTTCCTGCCATTACAATCCAGAACTTGACGAGTGACACAGTGGAGGACATAAGAATGATTTGAATTAATACATCATCACTTTGATGGTGAAATCTGAACATTTACGAGCTAAACGCCTCTTGTTCATCTCCTTTTGTCTCTCTGTTGAAGGATATGCCATCAGTTACTTTTTGGCTGTATAAAAAGGTTCTTGAATCATAGCCTGGAAACACAATAGCTATGTGCCAGAAACATTTAATTAACAAAGCAACTACAAATGCAGCTTTATAATTCAATAACTAGGCAAAACGGGTTAGATAAAAAACTAAGCATTTAAGTTTGCATGGGTTTTTTGTTTATTTGATTATCCGTATCCTGAGCTTGCTATTGTCTCTGCCCACCAGCTATATGCATCAATAAACAAGCTCTGTGACTGAAAAGCCCATATAGAAGGCGGACGTAGGATAAATATGTGAATGAAAACGATATAGGTCATGGGCATAAGTATGCTAACTATCGAGCAGCCTTGCCCCCAGGGATGGGAGCTTCCAATTAATAACAGAGGGCATATGTATAAATATACTAACAGAGGCACAGATGGATATGGAAATAGAGGAAACCTGTCTGTCCTGTGGGCACAGAGGGAGAGAGTGAGGGAGAGTACGTAACATGCAGTAAATGACTCCCAGGCGGCCTCTCTCTGCTCCGTCAGCCCCAGTGTGCTTGCTAGGAGATTATAAGGGTCACCCTTTAACCCTGACGATCCGCTCAGCAAGAGTTTACTCTTTTTTTTTTCGTTTTCTTTTTTTAAGCAAAAGTCCCTCTTTCCCTCCCTCCGTATGGAAGGCCTGACTGAACAATGAACCATTCTCCAACTCTACTGCAGCATTACAGCTCTGTGGCTTGGCAAGAGGAAACACCTCAGATTTCAACCACATGTACTCTCCACTCTAATCAAAAGAGCCAGCCCTGGCAACATCACTACATAACTCAGAGAGAAAGTGAGAGAGAGAGAGAGAGAGAGAGAGAGAGAGAGGGAAAAGGATAATGAGGAGAAAGAAAGGTAAAGAAAAAGAAAACCAGAAACACAAAACAGTGATGAGAAAAGACAGACTAAGGCCTTAGCAAATGCCTCTTCCCTGTGTACACTGGACAAACAGAATGTAAGCCAAGACAAGGTCACCATATGAGGAACAACAGGAATGTTTACATCTCTCAGACACTAAAGTCGGAGAACTGGCTTAAGATGCCATCCAAGGAACCAGCACCACCCAATTGAGACACTACGGATATTGATGTTTTCCGTATGTTTAAAGCAGACACCCAGACAACTCTGAGGGTGCATCCAGTACACTACAGGCCTAGTGAGAGGTTAAGACAGTGTGTGTGAAAATGAGAAGTGTGCGATTTGCCAGAGGTTTCGAACGATTGCTTCGATGTTTGGCAGCAAGGTCTATGTCTGCTTGGGCTACGGCCGATACATCTGCGCAACGGAAGTTCACTGTCGTATCATATTAGAATGTCCGAGATTAGTCTGATGGGAATATGACAAGCCTGACTTGGACACAGGCGCCTTCCTCTCTCGGCTGCCGAAACTTTGAAAACACATTATTTTTATGGACTTTTTAAGACTCTTTCTTCCTCTCCCAATGCTGTTCAGGCTTCAGGCGATTTGTTACTTGAGAAACTATACGTGGGAAGATTGATAACGCTTCAACACAAATCAGCGGTTTCAATTTTAGACATATTTAAATGCATGAAATATGTATGATAACATGTATGAAAGGCTCTTGTAAAAAGCTTATTTTTGGTAAGAAGAAAATCAGCATCTACTTATTGTTGCTTTCCCATTCGTCAAATTCAACTCATCTTTTTTTTGAGAGCAGTGAAACCCATGTACTTGTTGATAGAATATTGGCAATACAATTATAATTTTCCCATCAAATCATGGATATCCTATGACATAGATGACATAAATCTCAGCAGCACCTTGAAAATATGGAATAATTCAATGTTTTTTTTTTTTTTTTTTTTTTTTACCTCATCTCACATATTTATGTCATCACCATCACTCCCGTTACTAGCCAAGCTCTGTTTTTATTTTCACAGCAGACACATTAAAATGAATGAGGTGAGAGGAGCAGCACTGAACTCTGGGATTGTGGAGGTCAGTGTCTATTAGTGGACAGAGGGCTATGGGAGTGTTAAATCAGAGTGGATCGCTAAAAGAACGCCAGGACCTTAGGGCATCTTAGCTTGCCACGATACAGTGAACCACAGTCATTCAAAAGACAGACAGAACACGAGTATCCAACATTTATCTGATGCACATCCAGTACTGAGGTTAATGCTCAGCCAGTCTTCATTTAACTTTCCCCATAGCATCGCTCCACTGTTTCTCCAGATGTGCCGAGTTAGACCGAAGTGCCACTGGTTTCAATTTAGGCTCACTTATGTTCCTTTTTTTTTTTTTTTTTCTGGTTATGTTGTGTGCATGATCACAGCGTTTTATTTTGCCATGTGGTGCTAAACCCAGGAAATATAGGAGGGGCTGATCATCTTCACCATTTTCCTGCATCTCCTTCAACCATGACATCATCAACACTGTTGGACACACCATGGAACATTCCAGTGCTCTCTCTCTCTCTCTCTCTCTCTCTCTCTCTCTGTTTTTTTATGAAACCGAAGAAAAGTGTTAGTGTGTGTGCCTCTGCTCCCCTCCTTTGAGGGTTGAGGTATTTCAAGTTTCTGTGGATGCTTTTGGATGTGATGATACTGCAGATTCAGCTCCAAGTTCATGCACTTCTAATTTAATTAGTGCGCATGCAAGCTGGAAGATAAATTGAATCTCACAAAGAAAATATTATATTGATAATTACTGGTAAATTCAATCTAGACATAACTCACAGTTATATTGTGAAATAACAGAGGACAACAGCCGTTAAATGAGCTGGATTTTGGCACAGTTGTGAGGACATTACAGATCGATACTAACAACAGGCAGTATGTCATATTTATGACTGTGACTCAGTGGAGGGCCTTTTGAAGATGTTTCCTCCTTATTTCACTTCACAGCTTTTTCTCTAATGTTTCTGAGAAGACATCTGCTCATGTGGCTGTATTGAAGATTATAGTTGCAGCTGCTGACAGAAATAACACAGATTCATCAAATTGCTGGTGTTTTGAAAGATTTGGCCAAAAATTATTTCTCTGTAATTGATTTTCAAGAGCTGTTTTGACAAAAAACCCATGCAAAAGCTACCGTAAGCTAGTGATACCCCCCCCCCCCTTCCCCCACACACTTTCTCTCTCACACAAACACACACACACTCATACACACACACACACACCTTATAGAAGTACTAATGGCTGGATTTTCTCATGTATCTGTGGGTATTTGAATGAATGAATGATTAGCTTTACTGGACACTTGAGCCACTTGAGAAACTGAGCCTGGGAGTTTGATCAGAGATAAGTAGAATCACTGAATAAACCTACAAATAATCCTACTTAAAAAGTGAAGAACGCAGGAGGGTTAAACATTTTTCAGAAATTAGGCACTAAACTATGTATAAGCCTTGCTTACTCTTCAGTTTGTGCTCAGGATGGATTATTCCCTTTCAGTTATATTTAACATTTTATTGGCTGCATCAGTGAAAATAGCTGAATTTCCCTTTGTGAGAGCAAATGACACCTCACTGTTCTTTTTTTTTTTTTTTTTTTTGCATTTCCTTGGCAGTTATGTGTTGAGTATGTGACTAGGGACCACTCTCCCAGACATCGTCAGGGAATTTTACCCAGCCAGGCTCTCCTCCCTGCCTGGCTCCTCTCATCATTTAGAGATGTTCCTGGACAGTACAGTTGTCCCATTACATAATGTCCAATCTAATTCCAAATCCACTTCAGACCTGCCAGTCTGACAGACATAGTCCACACCTGCAAAGATTACTGTGTTCTTCTATAGTCAAGGAGATATAATCTCAGTGCATTCTACCCCTAATGAATGCACCATTCAGTTCAGATGTTTGATGTTACCCCGGAAAAATATTTTCGTTTTCATACATCTTTGTGTATATTACCCTGATTTTAACATTGTTGGCTGGATATAGTCGAGATTGCACTCATGTTCTTATTCCTAATATTGGGCAGATAGGAACATCCAAACTGTATCTTGTGAAATTCAGTTTTGAGCCAAGAAGCTATATCATGTCATCTTTAGAAGTGAAACAATATTTGCCTCATTTTGAAAGACTCAAACCCCCTACTGGTTTTATTTTCAGACTATTTTGCATTTGCCAGTGAAAAGCCAAAACAGCTGGAAGCTTTTTAAAGGTCTTTTCTCAAAACAAATACAAGGTCTAAACTAGACAGGTTTGTTTTTTAGGTATTTTATTTAAAGCACTGTTCCAGCTCTTCGCCTTCTCATAGACAAAGTTACAACATTCAGTTTCCAAATTTAATGCTGGTGTTTTGTGTTTGCATCTATCTGTGTGTGTGTGCGTGTGTGTGTTTGTGTGTGTGTGAGTGAGAGAGAGAGAGAGAGAGAGAGAGAGAGAGAAGGAGAGAGAGAAAGGACAGAGGAGACAGAGGGAAAGGGATACATATTAACGGGTGATGTGACTTGCATATTAGGATAAACACTTTTATTTCAATCACATTCATGTCCATAGTTCACCTTTTAGGCTACTCTTCAACTATTTCCTGTCTGAAATCAGTATTTCCTCTTGTACATTTGTACAATGTAATGCCTCATTCTCCTCAAACAAGAGTCAAATTAACTTAATCTGTTTCAGGGAAGCAGAGAGAAGAATATGTGTAGTAACCCAGCTGACTGGATGTTGTTTTGGCAATGTGGAATGAATGGGCATTCAAAGTCTGTAGGTAGCTGGAGGGTATGCCTGCACACACAGAAATATACCACAAGTGCACACACACACACACACACACACACACACACACACACACACACACAAACAGATAAACCCACGTCTGCAGTCACTGTCCTTACCAGATTTGTTCTTGTTCTCTTGGGGTTAAACAAGCAGTTCATACATGGCCATGTGCAGAATCAAAATAAATCACTTCACTGACTCACTTCAAATTTCAAATTCCTCACACTCTTCCTTGTCCTTGTAGCCAGACTGGAAGTCCCATATGTACAAACAAACGTAATGAAAAATAAATTTCCACACTTCTGTCAGCAAGCCTTATCTAAAGACTCAGTTCATGTGGGACCTGAAATCATGTGTTTAGACATTACTCCTGGAATTGGCAAGATGCATTTATTTAAACTAATTAAGCTATAGCTAATCATATCCAGGGCAGTGCTAATCGGATAAAACTATGAAAACAGACCTTTACCACACAAGAAAAGAGTTTTATGAGAAGTTCATCTATTTCAGCTGGACATACTTCTAACCAGTATAATTCTCTGAAAGAAGAGTACATTGTCTCTACTGGCTCTGTACCTAAAAGTTTTGAACGATCCAGTACTATATAGAGGATTTAAATGCTACAATATTCCTGAACTCAATAATGTTGAAGGCAATATGTGGTAAATTTGAAAACCCTGTCAAAAAGCAGCAATACTGCTATCTGTAACAAAGCAGTCACAAACTGACAGTAGAAGCGGCTATAGAAAAATAACAAATGTTTACATTTACATATATTCATTAAGTAGACTTTCAAAAGAGTATATATAGAATGCAGTTAATTAGATAAATCAGATCAACTGAATTGATCTGTGATCCAAATGTCCAAGGTGATCTCGGTGCCAGTGTGCCAGGTGCAAATATGAAATATCTAAGACATTCAGACGAAATTACTTCTCAGTTAGAGATGTCCCACCTCACACTGAATCAGTTCCCGTGCCCTCTTACTTTAGAAGACAAGAAAAGAAATTCACATGGTAACCTGAAAGTCCAGTTAATCAATTTGGAACACCAGAGTTGTCCCCAACTTGAAAACTCTTGACGACCCTTACCAACACATTAAAAATAAACAGGGTCTGACTTTTTTTGGGTTGCCCAGGACTGCCCTGAGGACTGAGATTTATGGAATTACAGTCATCCAAACCCATAACATTGGAATCAATTATACTTCAACAATAGCTGAAATAATTATGGAAAGAGACCCACGCCAAATGTATTGAAGAAAGTTATAGTCCAATTAACATTCACTCCAATTCAGAGGCCACCAACGTACTGTTTTAAACAACTGAAGCAAGGCATTTAACAAAGTTTCTGCACCCTAAGTGACTTAATGAGACTTTGGAACGACATTAAGCTTGGCATTCAAAGGTAACGTGAAACAATGCACTGGCAGAATATAATGGACACCCTTAATTTCAGGCATTAAATAAAGAATACAGATGTTTTCCATTCAAATCTTTATGCTTACGTTATGTGCTGCTTTTCCCATTCCCCTTTCCAAACTGGGAGTGTTGTGTTCAGTGAAAAGGTGCAATCACTACTGTTTGTAACAAACTCCAATGTGCTGATTCCCTAGAGCTGCTTTGACCACAGTTTTTGAAACTGATTTCACAGTTGTGCACCATTCAAGTGAATAAAGTATTATTTTCACGGGAAAGAAAAATCCCTGTTTATTTTATGCTCAGAACAGACTGAAAATAGAAGTAGTGTGTGACTAGCACATATTAGGGCAAAACTATGCTTTATTATTACACATTGATGTAGCTCCTGTGTAAGAGTAAATATATTGCTCCTTTAAATATGAATGAAATAATAAAACAATTATTCATATGTTATAATGCATATTACATTGTAATTACTCAAAACACAATTAACAGACACACAGTTCACATATCTAACTGCGGGTCCACAACAGGAGTTTTTGGAACATACACGTGAATAGGTGAGATATGTTCTTAATTTTTAACAGTCAGTGAAAAATTAATAATATAAGTCAACAACTCATTTCCAAAATGTACTTCATGAAAGTGGGCACTATATTGAAAATCAGTTGTGTAAACTATGAATTGACTTGATTGTAATGGTCACAAGCTTTAAATGTCTTAAGTGTTAGACAATGATACTACACTTCACCTTTCCAAGTTAGTGCTGAGAAACATCACTCGGGGAATCATAACAACTCGATGGCCGAATCAAGTTGATTTAGTATGCCCCAGTTCCTATAAAAACAATGTAAGTGCTACAGTGTGTATTTATCCCAGAGAAAATTCAGACCATTTCTCAGCTCCTTAGCTGGCTGTGAAATCCCTCAGTGTGTACTTTTGTTTGACTTGGATTAAGGTTTTGAGGTGCTAAACTTATTTTTCATGTCTGAACATTTAGCTCATGTCACAGTAAATGTGCTGGTAGTAAATGTGTTTTGGTTTTGCTGCTTTCCAATCCTGAGTTTGGAACCATTAAAATGTCTGCCATAATATGGGACTGGAGTACTGTGTGACCAGAATGTCTTCAAAAAGTCAATGCAAAAAGTCAATACAAACTCAGCACTCTCTGTCATATAGGCCTACACACAAACTGAGTTGATCTGTCTTTTACAATTTGGACTCGTTGAATCAAATCTACCCTGATAATTGGAAATGAAGGACTTGGGAAGAATCCCTCTCCATGAAAAGTCTGTGCCAATGTTTCAGATGGAGGTTTCACTGTTTCAATAGGTAATTTTTTATATTTTTGCATATACTGTCGATATATGATGACTAGATTCCATTGTTGCATACTTTACTAACAGCAACATATAATAAAAACTCTCGAGGGATAAAAATTAAAATCAAACATTTTCGTGAATATCAGAGGTAAAGGCAAAGAGATCAAAAGTGTGAACAACCTGAAAAAACATTAAAAAAAAGGATTAAGCCTCAACTGTTTTGACAGTTACCTACATTCACCCCTTGCTTTAACACTTTTGACTTCTGCTGTATATCTGATGCTGTTTGCTTTTCAGGTCTGGCTAATAAAAATGTAAAAAAGCATTTAAAGTGGTGCAGCCCTGAGACATTCCAATAAAACTTCTGCCCAGCGGCCAAGGGCCTGTTTTACAGCTCCACACTGTACCATAAACTTAAGTGCAGTTCTGTACACTCAAAAATGTTTGGATTTGAAATGATATGAGCAGATTAATCTCTTGTGGTTATTGGTACAGAAAGATAACCATTTCACTCTCTGATGTCTACGATACGTAATGGAGGTCTTTTACTGCCAAACTGACGTATTCTAATATAATCCTGATGAAAGATGAACCAGTTATAAAATAGTATTAGACACAAACTTGCAGTTATTTTATGTATTTATTTTATTTATTTATTTTTTAAAATGAGAAACACCCAAAAATGCAGAAGAAATGTTCTATGCCTTGTTATGAGAGATTAAGAGGTGGTTTTTATAGAAACACAAAACCACAGTTCTGCTTTTATTTTAGCATTTTGATTATTTATTAAAAGTTTTCTACTCAGTACCACTGCAGCAAATGAGTAAAGGACCAGTATTGGATCAGTATGTTCTCCCCAAATTCTCCATCAAACCAAATCACCTGTGTGGTAGGTTTGATGTGAAATGATCAGTGAACTGTTTTGACACATTCACTTGACCATTCAAAATGAGTCATTTCTTCTTCTTTTGACATGGTCCTATTAAGAGCCATTAGCAAGCTACAGTACGAAAGCAGAAGTATGTTTATCTTAAATAGCTTACATTCCAAGGAAAAGTGTATAGATTGTCCACGCTAATGTTCTCCAGTGTCCACCATCTGGTTTTGATATCTTTGCCTCCACAGGGGGATGGATATAAATCAAAATATTTATAAAAGTCTTCCGTTTATATGTCATGATAAAGTATTTGCTGTAGTTTTTGTTCTCTTGACAACCAAATGGATGTTGTTGTTGTTTTTTTTGTTTTCTTTTCTTTTTAACCATTATAATACGTGCAAATTGGGCACATGATAAGCCATAACTACGGAGTTCATATCAAATTATTATTTAATTTTTTAGTGATGCAAGGAGTGATATATCCTTTGGAGGATCAAGGGCCCAGAGATGTGCGCTGCTACTGCTGACATAAAGAATACTCCAAATTAAAAAGGTCCGCATGTACAAGCCAAATGCTTGACTGTATTCCTTTTAAAACACAGTGATACCACAGGTGTCCTCCTTCACTCATTACTATACTTATCCTCCCTTTCATTCAGTCTGATTAATGAAAACAACGGAAAAACAGTACCTGTACTTCGTGTATTATTTCCCCGCCGGCTTGTTTTGGAACTAAAATTTTACTTTAGCGAATAAAATGGTTTTTTTTTTTCTTTTCTTTTTCTTTTTTTTTTGGAGTTAATTTCCTACAAATAGATTAGGCAAAAGAAAAGTTTTCCATGACAGAAACCTCACCAGAAGTTAAACTAGCTCATTATACCTCAAATCACTGAATATTAGTCTTTTACAGTTCGTCCAGATCTTGGAACAGAAAATGTGATTACAGTTTGAAAAGCAGTCAAGTGAAGTATTAATGGTTATTTTGTTCCAATAACACAACATCTTTACAGAGAAGCCAAGAGACTGCCAACAGAAATTATTGTAAATACAGTATCAACTGACAGATAGCTACTTTAAGCATGGAACACATTGTGGAGTCGTGTAGCAACCAAGTGATTCCCAGTAGTCAAGGATATGAGAAAGGTCTTTTTCTCCACCGCCCTTTACATCTTTAATGTTGCAGAGATACTGCATAGAGAATTGAGACATGATCTGCATATTTATTATGCTTGGAAGATGCACAGTCGTAGATACTCAAAGGCATCATGCTTGAGGTTTTTTATTTGGCATTTATTTTGACCCAACATCTGGGAAGTAAATGACCCTTTAATAGATCAGTATTATTTCTTCAGAGGCTTGGGTGCCATCACTCTAGAGGTGTGTGGGGAAGGGAAGGGAAGGGGTTGAAGATGGGCTTTGAAATGTTAAAATGAAAGATTAACCATGGTGGAAATGCAGCAAATCCATAGAAGTCATAAAAATGTCATGAACCAACCATGATCAAATAGACCGCAAAAGCAGAAGCTGCCAGTAGAAAAATGGAAATGCAAGATTTAAAGATGCAGAGTAAACACAGGAAACTTGCGAACATTCCAATTCTCCTCTCGATAGATCAATTAAGGGCATTTCACTTTGTATGTCACTTCAGCCAACTAAAACATTAAATCCCTGAACCAAGCTATTCAGACATGGAATGTGATGAAATTCAGTCTAGATGAAATTTATTATCACCCTAATAACCTGAAGCAGTGCGACTATTAGTAAAACATATATTGTGTGCATCATATTAACAAACAACAAAGACACTCTGGACAAAATGAATCAGGGAAAGACAGGCCATAACGTGGGGCTCCGTTATTGTCAAAAATGCTTCAAGTTCATAATTTATAATCAACAATAATCACAGTTTATCAACAGTAAAATCCATTTCTACCTCACAAGGGAGATGATCACTGTAGTTTCTCCATCAGTCAGTCAATCTGTATACTCAAATGCTCATCTATCCAGAGAAGACGATGAAAGTTCTTTTATGATTTGTGTTTGATTCTTGATTGGCTGTGTAAAGAAACCATCCCAGAGGTCTAATGGCAAACTGTAGTAACTGAGTGAGCATTGCATTTCATCCAACTATACTCTCATTGGACATATAGCTTCCTCAGAACAAACCACTTACATCATTACACACAGAAAGAGGCATCATTATTACTGGTTCGCTGCATTCAGGGGCCTAATTGTGTGGTAGCTTGGATCACGCCACTCCTTGGCTCCATATTTAAGGATGTGATGTCACTCCTGAGGGAAGGAATTTCTCAGAGATTGACCACCAAAAGTGACTAATCGTCAGTGAACGCTGCCAGAAAACAAACTTTATTAACACTAAACATGTTCAGACACAGTTTTTGTGTCCCTGACCTACATGGGGATTTGATAGAATGTTCCAGATCACAAAACCAAACACTGGCATCCTGTGGATTTGCAGTTATGATTTTTGGAAAGCAAGAGCTGATACCTGATAGTAATTTCTGAATCATACAAATTGAGAAGGCTAAAGATGTAGCCCATTGTCGACCCCAGTTCAAGCAATCTGTTTGCAGTTTACATTCCTTCAGTCTGACTGTCAGACCCACAAGGGGAGCAATCTGTCTCTATAATAAGGGTGATACTGAACATGGAAACAGACATGAACACTGATCACTAATTTTGAGGATATTGTTGGATAATGAGCATGAAGTATCTCAATGAATAAAAAGAAAGTGAGAACACACGTGACAGAGATTTAAGTATTTGTAAATGCTGAAATTCTGACGTGAAAGTGGTAAAGAGAATGAAAAAAAATGTCCAGAGCTTGAAGTTTTATTTACATTAATTCATTTGAAAATTATTCCTAACTCTTATTGGTTGATACTTTTGACACTGTCTGTCTGTCTAAGTGCTGCTGAGAGAGAAGAACACCTGATCTCTTTCAGAAAAATCTGAATATTCTGGCCAAACACTGCACCCCCCCCCCACCACCACCACCACTTCATGAGTAAAATTTTACAAACAGACTCATGATACCACAATAAGTGGAATCAGTTTTTCTTTATGTACTTTTCCATCACTCACAGCAAAGATGTGGTATTTGACCAGGTCGAGCATTTGTCTTTTAATGGGATTTATGTGCTAGAGGCAGGTGTGGCTTTCTTAAAAAAGACCTAAATAGGCAACTTGTGTCAAAAATGGTGCTAACAAATGAATACTAACAAAATCTATTCTAACAACTCTCTCTCTCTCTCTCCAAAAAATAATAAATAAATAAGTAACCGACAAGGATATGAAGCATAATTACAATGTCATACCTGGCAAGTGTACTCCTGCAGCTGTAGGGAAAATAGCTCTTTTGGAAGGCCAGAATTAGCAGGCAAGAAGCACCTAGTCAGGACAAACTGCTATTCAATGCACAGGGGCCACATTAAAAGCAGGTTCAAGTATAAATACAGATGGTTGCACTAAATCCTCCTGTTTCCTGTTGACCTGCTTTAAAACATGACAATAAATATTTAAGAATTCCTTAGAATCAACTCCTGCTATGTGAACCATTGCTATAAATGGACCAGTTTCCAACTTACTTTATCTCTAAGAACAGGGCATGGATGTCAAGGGTCAAGGGAATCCTACATGTAAGAGCACCGTGTTAACCGGAACGCTGACCTTCCTTTGCCCTATCTGTGTTACCTGGAATTTGAAAGTAGCTGTAAACTCAACCAGAACTACATATGAATTCCTCATTAGCCGCCTCACTACACCTGATCTAAGGCAACTATGGTAACAGGAAGTGGCTGCTTAATAAAGTGTGGACAGGTTTACTGTTTTCTGTATGTTTTCACATTCTGTGATGGAACAAAATGCAATCTAACGACAGTTATCATCTAATTTGTTTTCTACTTATACTGAGTACATTTATCATATTTGATGTAACACTGACCCTCTTGTGTTTAATTTCATTCTGTTACAATCAGCGTCAAACTGTTGGTTATGTGAAGATGCTTTGATGTGTCCCTCCCAATGAAGTCTCATAGCTTAGCCAAGGGACAGAGCTATGTTTGGGGCCCTATATGTGTTTCAGTTTTCAGTTTTCTTCAGACTCCATTATCCTTTTAACATTCCAGCAACACTGAATTCCATGTACTGCATCGTATTTGTTTTCTTCAAAACAAATCTCCTCATCTCCTCAGAGTAAACCCTAAAATAACTATTAGATAATACTTGCAGCGTAAAACATTAGCTCAGGATAAATGGCCGACAATTATCACCATTGTCATCCATGATGTGTTTCATAGAGCAAAGCTCTTCATATATCCTGGTTTGACATGTGAAATGTCATGAAGGACATGACACCTAAATGATACATTTAGTGGCTTTAAAACCTCTAAGGCCAGTGCTTACAGGTATTTCCCCAGTGTGTAACAACAACTCTAAGAAGATGGGAGAAAATCAAAATATGTGCCACACCGCAACTTGATATTATTTTACCTCCAATTGGCTAGAAGCAAAATTGTCAAAATAAGTAACAATGCGAATCTCTTTTCTACAAGCTATTATTTCAAATCGCATGAAACATTAATTAATTTTCCTGAATCTGAAGGAAGTCTAAGATAAACCAGGCTGAGAAAATAGCAGTATATGAGGAAATCTTTGGCTACCATTTAAAAATTGCTGTTAGGTAATATATCTTCCTTTATTAGTGCTGTTACAGCAAAATCACTGTGTATTTCTACATAGCTCAACATGATATTTTCAAAGACTTGAAAAGCATTGTGAGCAACTTTGATTAATTAGGCAACTGTTCCAACTGCAGCGTAAAGCAGTTTTGAAAGTAGTTAATGTTGAAATTATATCCAAAAGTCTGTAAGGGAAAGGAAAAAGGTAAAACTAAGGTTGGAGTCATCTAACATTTATACCCCCCCCCCCCCTTAAAAAAAAAACAAAACAAAAAAAAAAAACACTGATCTTTGAGAGTCCTTATTTAGCAAACTGTTGCCCAGAGTGCATACTGGAGGAAATCAAGGGGCAGAAACTTTCAATTATTTTGTTTTCTGAAAAATGGATGAACCATATGGATATCTGTGAAAATAAAAAAAAAGAAAAAAAAAAAGACGACTGTCTTAAAATGCATAGATGAAATCGATGGATTTTTAATTGGAAACATATAACACTTTTGTATTCTCTCTGTGGGATGAAACTTGACAAAACAGTTAACTCAGGGGCAATATCGTCATCTCCCCAGAAGACTGTTATAACATTTGGCCAACACTGATAAGCTGCCAATCTGTTTTGAAATATAAAACATTTGGGAATGCTCTCCTCTTGTATTCAAATCCATGCTGGTGTGCATGCTAGCAAATCTATGCTAGCATATGCTAGTGTCTTTGATATGGAAAATATTTGAACAAGCATGCTAGTATGTATCAAGTATCAAGTAAGTGATTTTATACTGAAACAAACCAACTTTTGGTCACTCAGCTTCAATGAATGTTCTATTCAATATGCTTAGCTTTACATTCACAATAATTTGTTATTGACAAATTATTTGCCAAATGGCAATAAAAAAGTGAATTAGATTCCATTTCACTGAATTGAATTCAGCATGTCTGAATCACAACACTCTTTCCTATCATGCGTTTGTATCACGTAACCTTGGGCTACTAATAATATCAAACCGGTCTTTATCGTAAGGTGTAACTGGCTAGTACTGGGTGGGCTGACTTGCATTTTAAATACAATGGCATAAAGCTATATTCAGGATGTATAATGTCCCAAAAGTGGAGAGGTAGTTGACACACAACTTGTTAACTGTGGCAGAATTTATATTCCACTGTTTTAAATTAAACAGGATGTGAATAGTAGACTACACAGCATTTGAGTAACTCAGTTCTGTCCTGGTGCATTTTTTCTTAAAATCTTAAAACTTTACCTGTCCTTACATCAATGCTTATCCCCTGGCTAAGTTTACACCTTCTCTTAAATCACAGCAAATTATTTAATTTGGCTGATATCCTACTTTTTTACATCTTGCAATTTATTGCTATATGGTTCCCTTTAATTAAAGGCAACTGAATCACACTATTTTTGATGGGACTTCTTTGTGCCATCTTTAATAACTTACCTCAGGTTAAGTCTCTCTTTAAATCCATGAATCAAAATCCCTTTAAAACAGATCTGGTTATTGACATTTTCTGTATGTCTTAATATATCTGAAAGATCGTAGTCGAGGTATACATATTTTATCCCTACTGACACATCCCCTTCTAGCTTTACAGCTCACTTTATCCACTGGATTGAAATACATGAAATTGGATCTCTTTGTTGATGGATTAATTTCAGTAACACTAGAAATGATGGATTGGAGAAGATAGCATGACTGACTGTTAAAATTTATATAGATTTGGAACACAAACCATCCAGAAGTTCTACAGACTCCAAGAAGACTTCTAGGCTCCAGTAAGGCCTTAAAAATGTAATCTGTCATTTAAATGACTGGCTTATATTTATACGCTCTCAAATTATGAGACAATGTGCAGAGACAGTTTGACAGTGTGTGTGGCTAATGAGATTATTTCAGAAATTTCTTTAGTTTGATAATATTATGATACATGATACAATATCTTAATTTTTCCTGTAAATGTCTGATATTTTGTGTTGCTATTTACACCTGAATCCAAAAAGATCAACTTCCCAAAATAAACACTATCTCTTCTGCATTGGAAACCTCTTTGTTAAACTTGAGAATCATTCACTGAGTCTACTGTTGTTTCAGTCATGCTGGTCTGCTTCTTGTCAGTCTCAATTAAAAATTATCATAGCTGTAACATAAATATATAAATGTTGGGACTGAGTCGACAAAAAGATGCTAACCCAATGAAAGTGCTATAACTATACCTTTATAAAAAGAAAGAAAATATGAGAGAAATAGAAAACAACAATCCTTGTGAACAAACCATGCAAATGAACAAAAATGACATTTTTTCAGGACATTTCAAAATGATAATCAAATAGTCCTTGAAACAATCTTCTTCATAAAACTAAACAAGCATCCAACACAGTCTGACACAATTTAGAAAGCATCAATTTGAAACGAATTTTTCCGATTAAGTTATTTCAGTATTTCAGTACGGTAACATATCACAGGCCAAATTCTTTTATTAGGATAGCATACCAACACACTTTTGTTTTGACACGTGTTCAAGGAATGGAGGCCCTGAAGTCATTTAATACAAGTGCTACTAGCTCTAATGAAAATAAAGCACTCTCAGACCTTAGTCTAAACATGGGCACGTTACAGCACAAGCACATAAACAATCTGAACTTGGAACAATCACGCAATTTCAATCAGTCTGTACAGTCATAACATACATGGAGAACCTTCCGGGAAGTGGGTTAGCCCATGCCTACAGTGCTGCAGACAACCGCATGTTAGTTCCTGCCATCTCGAGGGAGTTGATGGAGTAGAATCCACACCCAGAAAGTGATGATAGAACAATTAAGCAAGATGGCCTCTATTAAACTAATAATGGTAATAAATTTTATTCATCATTATCTCATCGGAGAGGTTCCTGTCCAGTGCTGTTTAATGGAGAATAGATGCCAGAACTAATTTCCAAGCAAAGCAGAGAGCTGTGAGAGAATTTAAATGTCTCTAAGCAAAACTGAAGAATAGTGAAACTCTGGTTCACAGAATTCATCATTCTATCCAGTGTTTTTGCCAATGTTAAAAATATGATCATGAAATATGTCAGTGAATCACTGCAAAATGGAAAGAGAAGAGGAAAGCTCAATGTAGCCTACTGAACAGAGAAAATATGAGAAACATTTTTCATGGTTTTTTGTTAATTACATACTCAGTTATTTTGGTGTATGCCTAGGCAGTACTACCCATTGGTCATCGTGAACCTCTTAATCAATCAGAGGGGGCAATGCATTTACGTGTCTCATGCCAATGTTATCTGCCAATATAATGACAACTGTATAAGACAATTAGCTAACATCAGACCGATTTCTGGAAAAGAATGGACTGTGCAGAAGAACATAATAATTTCAGAAAGTCTCAAGTCAATTTTGTTTCTTTTTTTGATGTTCTGCTAAAATAAGAGGACATGTTAATCACTACTTGGTAGGATCCTCTGCTTTGATTCCAGCACTTTACTAGTCACTCATTTTCTCTCTCTTGAATCTAAATCTGTTTCAAAGGACAAGATCCAGTAAGATTAATGTTGAGGAGAATTTAACCTGCTCCCTGATTGGCTAATTTATTCCCATTTACAGCACTGGGCCACTTTAGGCCAGGGGTCATAAAGTAGGACAGAGGATGGAAACCATTAAAGTACACTGTGCCAAAGTCCCAGATTCTATCTGAGTGTGTAATAGAGGCACTTTTACCCAATCAGTACTACAATATGTGTGTCCATAGAAAGCAGAGAACCATGCCCTCCCTACACTAATAAACATTGCAAGGTGGTTCCCTTTTCCTTGGAAATATAAACACCATTTCTAGGTCTTTCCAAGACAAATAACACAAACTTTTTTTCTTCACTGTTTCATTGCGATAACTTGAAGAGAGAGAAAACAGTTCTTTGCATGTGAGGGAGTCAGCAGAATGATGTGATTACAGCAAGGTAAACTGCTAATTATTATTTACTCAGCTGAAACACTGAAGACTGGCACACAAGATTACAGCTTCCTGCTATTGAATCCAAACCTCTTGCCTTATCCTAGGACAATAGTATGGTTCAACCACAACTGGGTGATCATACAGGATCAATGATGGTCAGCTGGTAAAGTTGGTAAATTGAGATTAAACCTAGCCCTGAGAAAAAAATGTTTTTTGAATGCCATCCATGTTTTTTGCACGCTGTAGTTGAAAGATTTCAAAATCAAGCTTTCCTCATTCATACTGCATTTTGGCAAAGTTAGCGAATGACTAAGTTTGAACTGGCCAATATTCACCTGTGTTTGAAAATGAAATACACTCTCTCTATAATTTACAGGTTTATAAAATAGGTTTCTGACTGTACTCTCTCTCCCTCTAGATCATATAAAATTGGTCTTTTTCCTTAGATTATTTTTACAGGCTTAAACCTGGTCTCTTTCTGTACAGGTATTTGAGGACAAAAGCACAAGAAAATTACACAGAACCAGTTTATACAGTGCTTTCTGCACATTTGTATGATGTAAATCCTGGTCTTCTGTAGCACTCTATAATAAACAATGATCACTTAACTCCCCATTCCATATGTTTGGAGTCCCCTGGTACATAATGACTTTGCTGTATTTGTTAAATACGTTGCATAATTCCCTTCATGTATGTCACTCACATGTCTTCATCACATGTAAGCATTTATGGAGTAGACCCATCATAGTCATGATTAACAAGTGATTAGGGTTCATGAGTTAGAGAATCTGTGGCAATGCTTTTGTTAATTATAACAAATAGCTCTAACTCAAGCTGTAAAAGCCATAATGTCAATTGTATTTCCATAGTTTTCCTTCCAAAACTGCTCCACTCCCCTACTGTTCAGGACCACAAATTGAAATCTGCTATTTCACCCCTGTCTGACCTCCCTATCTGAACCAATGAAATAGAAAGCTACACCTGTTCCAGGTAACCTGGGTCATGACCCCGTGGGATTTCTAAACTATTAATTTCTCCTCTGTTTCCAGTGTAAGTTCATGACATTGGTTGATATTATAATAGAATGGATCTGAAGCTGAATCTGGCAGTGAACCGATGCTATGGGCATTACTGTTGTCCAGTCTCCAGCTGCTTGTGTTGCTTTGTGTGTGTTGGCTGTATGTGTGTGGAGAACACAGGGATGGAGACACACTCCACACCACATCAGCCTGCCTGCTTGACAAGTTTCCCACTTGAATCTCTGTAGTCATACTTTTCAGGATCAAAGATGACTGTTCTCCATAGTGAGCTACAGTTCAAATGGAGGTTAAGTACCTATTTTAGGACCACCACAAAATGCAGGGTGAAAAAAAAAGAAAACATGTACTGTTTCAAGGGATTTAAGAGTACCAGTAACTATAAAATTAACTGCGACACTAAAACCTAATTGGTACAACTCTGTTACTATGTATTTTCTTTGGTTGTACTGAACATGAATGGAACTTAAATGAGCCTCACAAGGCAAAACATATCTTTGGCCATTATGTTGCGTTTGATATTTCATTCCAAGTCTAGAATTTAAAAAGGAGCTTTAAAAAAAAAAGCTTTCTCCGAATCCTCTGTGGTTTACTGTAACCGTCAAGAGCCTGTTCAAAATGCCTCTTTTCTCCCATTCTCTTGACGTGTGGGATCCAAATCCCAGCGCACAGGCCTGTGGGAGAGGAACCAAATCTCTCAGGCTGGCTGTGTGGGTGGTAATGTGAAGAAGCTCAGTGACCATTGCCATAGCCAAGCTGGGATAGCCAGGGATTGGTCATGGTTTTAGCTTTTCTACATTTCTTGAGATCAGCTGTCCATAGACAGTGTTTCTAACAAAAGCAGAGATGCTTCTAATAAGACCGAAGATAATATTGATTTACATCAACTCAAGTATTTAACCTCCTCTTTACAGCCCTCACAGTCTCTTGTCACCTTTCCACTGAGACATAATTTCCACAGTAATTCCCCCTGCACAGGGTTTTTCTTTGTGCATTTTAAGGCATTCAGCAAAAATCAAGTTCCATTTTGGAAAAATAGAGACCTGTCTGAAGTTTCTTTTTTTTTCCCTCAAGCACAATGTGTAAATCTCTGCCAGCTTGTCCCTTGTGCAAAGGGCAGAGTGGAGATTTATGCCTGGCTGCAGTGAATTAAAAGTCCCTTAAAATATTTTACAGGTCTACTTACTCTATAGGGTGTAAGTATATGGATGGAGGGAGATTGCATGGTCTAGTGATAGCGGTCTCTGTTCCACTGTAGTCACATGCAGCATTTATATGGACTTTAGGTGTGTCGTTATGACAGACTGAGGTGGGTGAGGTAATATCAAATCAACTGATTTAGAACAAAGTCATTTACAAATTGTAGATATGGGAATTGTGAGTGTCAGAGCGTGTAAGGCACTTGTAAGAGTAAAATGTGTTCTTGGCTCTGATTTTAGCAAGGACAGGGGAAAAATGTTAAAGTTGTGTTAATGTAGATCTACCCTCATATCCATATACTGCATGTTATTTCCTCTACTGTGTATATGATTTAGTGAAAAGTCATGGAACTGATGTTCCAAGACTCTCGCCGCATAAAGTAAAAAAAACAAAGACATAAAATGATATTTATTGTAACAACATGTTACTCTGTTTTAGCTTCTTGAACTCCTTGTTTATATAAGAAAGATTTCATTCACCTCAGATCTTGATGTCATCACAATTTGGAAAAAGAAATAAATCAAAGCAAAACATGTAACAGTATAATTCAGTCAGCAATGAACGTTTGCATTGTTGTCAAGGATGAGAGAACAGGCCCCTTTTGGCACAGGTTTAGAAGACGGTCCCTCTTAGTGTAGTTTGAAACATATAAGGTATTTTAGAAAAACAAAGAGAGCATGGTGATACAATGGCAGAGGACTACTGAGGGAAAACTGCATGAGTCAATGGAACATTTGCATTCAGTACAAACTGACCAATCCTGTGCTATCATTCCATTTCTTTGCTGTAGTTAGTCTGAAGCAGAACATCAAGCACAGATACAATGTTCCCTGGTTGTTTATTTCCAAACAGACCACTCATTGTTCTCCTGGCATCTATCCCTATCTTTCAAACACTCAAGCGCTGGGTTATATTAGTACTCTCAGCAAGTTCAGGTTCTGGGCCAAGTACTAGAGAGGAAAATCCAAACAGGTTTGATGAGAGAACAGCAAAAAGAAATTATACTTTAAAATTAGAATTACCAAAGATTGGAGACTTAGTGATGAATTATTTATTTTATATTATTTATTTATTTATTTTTCCACTGATGTGTCTGATCCATGCTGTATGAAAACGCAGTTTACAATACCAGCCTCATTTTATTGCATGTTGTTTCTCTGCCAGTGAAGTTTCCACTACACACTAGATGGCAGCAGTGTATGTCAGTGACGTTGCATTTAACCACTTGGAAACAAAATAAATAAATAAAAATTGAAACTACGGGTTCACACATCAAAATCTCCTTAACTTTTCTTACTCTGTAGCCCTGTGTGTCATTTGCAAAGTAAAGAGGTGAGGCAAAGTGTGTGTGTGTGTGTGTGTGTGTGTGTGTGTGTGTCTGTGTGTGTGTGTAAACAACACTACCTGGAAGTCTCCACTCCTGAAACATTTATTCTGAACTTGGTTGAGCTGAAGTCAGTCATATCCTGTAGTGGACAAAAGAGAACTCTAGGAATCCTGCCAAAGGGAAGTCAGGGCAAAAACAGAGGAAAGGGGCTCTGCTTCTATCTTTTACACGTTTAAAGTGTTGTTTGGAATGGAAACACCCACAAGCGATAAGGAGAGACGTCACGTCTGGCTCCCATCATGCTTTGCCTATCCCCGTGTGTTACTGAGTTGGCCACAGAAAGACAGGAGGCCAAAGCCAGGGCTCCTCTCTATCCTACCTCCCTACTTCATCCCTGCTGTTGGAATGTAAGGTCACAGTCTTGAACCACATACTAGAAATATGGCAAACCCTCAAGAGAGGGGTTAAACCAACAAAAATTCATGCTCTGACTATTCTCGCTATGAAAAGCAGTGAAAAAAGCCAGCAAACTACAATGCAGTTAAAGTCTTAACATCTCATTGTATAACAACAACAACGACAACAACAACAACAACAATAACCATAACAATAACAATAATAATAATAATAATAATAATAATAATTCAACACTTCTGGCTCTTACTGAGCCTACTAAGCCTGTTCCTTTATCTGTAACCCAGACTTGATTGCCAGGGCACTAGTTACCAAGGCCTAAGGGGCCGTCCACACGACAATGATGAAAACAGAGGTTTTGGCAAAACGGAAAAGTTTTGTGTTTTGGCCTTTCATCCACACGACAATGGCGTTTTCGGGGCCTGAAGATGCAAATTTTTGGAACTGGGTTCCAGAGTGGAATCTTTTGAAAATGCAACCCTTACATTACCATGTAGACAGGCGAATACGGAACCTTTTGAAAGCGATGATGACACGGCCCCTCCTCACGCATGGCTATTTACGTCTATGTGGTGTTCTCCTGTGGTGTTTGCATATTTGAGTGGCAAAGTAACACCGCACCTACTGGCCTGCCATACATACTACAGCGTTTTCACTCATCTTTGCAAATCCTTGTGCACGAAGATGAGTTCTCAAAACGTTGTTGTGTGGATGCGAAACTTTTTGAAAACGCATAGGAAAAACATTGTTCTCAGAACATTTCGTTGTCATATGGAGGGAGCCTAAGTCTCTCATTCTCCATTTGTGTGAGAGATCATACACGTCAGAATTTATTCTCAGTTCCTTTTATGGCTATCTTGAGCCCCAGATTGAGTCTGGACAGTCTGTTGGTCTTGAAACTCTCTTCATTGGATTTGCGCTTTATCTGCACTAAAAGGGGAAAAGTACCATAATTGTAAATACATTAAAATGACCCTGCTTTAAACATGTCACCAGAGGAGCTGAGGGAGCTTTCTAGATTGATCAACCAAGAAAAATGGATTTGGAGAGAAAAGACATCAGCAAGAAGATATATTATCCAGTGCAATGTTTAAAAGACCCAGAGTGTCTTGAATTTAGTACAAAATCTGACCAGATGTTCTTGTTAGGCTTGAACTGACAAACTGCAATGAAAAAAAACAAGACAAAAGGAGCAAAACAAAGCACAGGAAAGAGTGAAAAAGAGGATTAAAAACTAAAACTCAAGAGATTTACTGGTTTCCAAAGGATGCATTGTTAGATTACACACAGATAAAAGGTCAACAAATTTTCTTAGCACAACATACAGAGTTATCTGTCAGTCTTGAAATCCATGATTATGCTTTTATTTTTTTTTTGTATATTTCCCAGTTTAAACTTCAAATTTAGCACATTGATGAACCATGTCACTTATTTTGCCATTTGTCTCAGTGCAGTTGACCCTTACACCAGGTCTAGGTCAGTGATCATTCATCTGTCTCACTACATGTGGGGAAAGCCATGTGCTCACTAAGAATAACTGTTGGTGATGAAATGTTACCAAATATGTCACAAATAAGCTTTGATAGTATATCAGAATACAATGACGCTCTATCAGACACACATACACCATTTGCTTCACACAGACTCACCAAAAATATCTAAACAAATAAATAGGAGTTACATAGTTGCCAGTCTATGTGTTTCATATTGGAGGGTATTAAATTAACTCATTGAATTGTGTTTATCTACTTATGTTACAGTAAGATTCCTGAAAAGTATTCACAGTTTATCTTAACTGACATCATACTGTAAAATTGGATGTATAAATTAAACAAATGTGACAAGCATTATCAACATCAGTGGGTGATGATTTTTAATGTAGTAGAATCCTTATCCAGACACTTTGTTACATTTTTCAATATTATATTAGAACATAATATCAACATAAGTGGGAGTTTGTGTTCTTTGAGAATGTGTGATTTCCTGGCTGGTTCCAGAGTGCTGTATTAGTCTTAATCAGATAGGTCCAGACTTCAGCACAGGGGCCCACAGCAGCACATGGTATAGTTTTGTAGGATTTATTTGTTATTGGTGATCTGCTATGTCACAGACTAATCCATTACACTGAGCTTGTTTAAAGACAGTGCGGTCAGAAGTGGCAAAGCACGTTTTATCTCTAGTAAAGGATCATATCTTTCCTTCACGCCTGACTGGGACTAACACCTGATTTATGGCATGCTGAGTGCTGACTGATACGCTGCTGTAGCAGATTGTGTTTTTGGAACCTTTAGAGCTGAGCCTGCTTTGGCATTTCATGGAGATCCAGGAGTCTAAATAAATCCCTGGTGGTTTATTTTGCGGCTTGATGGGTCATATAAGTTCATTAAACACAAACTCTCTCATACGTGGATCTATAGACTATAGTAAACGTGCATACATACCTCTGGTGAAGTTACTGAGGTGAAAGCACTGAATCATTTCCATCATCACTGAGTTTGTGTGTTGTGTCCGATTGCTCTGAGGAATTTGGCTGTAAGAGGCTGTTATCACCAGGTGTGCTGATGCAGTTTGAGGTGGTGATGCAAACATTCAGGTAACAGATGCATAAACAAACTCTCAGCTTTCTTAGATATTGTTTATGATATTAATTGTCAAATACTCAAGTAAAAAAATATGTTTCTGTGAAGTACAGATCATCCCATCACCATAATGGTAACCTCATTCCAAACCTTGCTCAGTTTGTTTAAAAGTGACAATTTGTAGGTCAGATATGTTCTAGTGTTCTACAACTTATGGGCATACTATCTGAAACTTTTTTTTTATTTAAATCACCTAATTCTTCTTAATTTACTGAATTCTGTGGACACACAATGCATTGTTCTGAAGAATATGGAAAGCTTTGGTTTGTACATTTATTTAAAAATCACTTGATCCCTGCTTCCTTCTATCGCAAGGATTCCCATGATAATGCAATGCACAGGCAATTAGAAAAACCTGGCTTCCAGACATTTGTGCTGAGGTTAGGGAAACCCAAGGACAGAAAGAAAAGATTTCACTTCTGACAATCTTGCTCTGATGAGATGGCTTTAATATCTCTACTCACCAATAAATATCACAAGTATTCAGTTTTCTCTTCCCTGAAAATGTTTCTTTTAATGTTACTGGAAGCCGCACTACTCTGACTTGGCAAAATGGAATGGGTTCTTGAAGGCTTCCATGAGCTGCTCTCATGAGAAAATCTCACTCTTTTTCCTTGGTGTACTTCGATTCAGTGCCATGTGCATGGCGGTTTGCTCTAAGGCATGTGCAAAAGTTCTATAAAATGCTATTACACGCAAATGCTCCCAGTTTCTTGGCTGGATCTCATGGTGTGGTTGGGATTACAATGTCAAGCCACATTCCATATTTGCCCAGGCAGTCTCCTCTTTTTCGGAGATGTTTCACTTTACCATGTCAGTTCTTCAGGAAATGTTCAGAAGGATTCAAATCTAAGCTAGTACTGAATTACTTCACTGAACCTCTCCCCGTTAGCTTCAGATCTGTTAGAGTAACAAACTTTGACACTATACAAACTCTACAAAGTGTTTTGCTTACAGGGAAGTGTGTCTTGTACATTAAATCATTTTCAGATGATGAAATCTCATCGATTTAGCAGCTACACATGCCAGAGTGGACACTAGACTAATATGGAGGCGCCACAGTAACCAGAGACCTCGCACAATTATTAATTATATCTAAAAGTTTGGAAGAACACCTTACATTTCAGAGGCATAACCTAGAGTTGTGTATATATTACCAAAGAATAAAACAGGACAATTTGCATAAGCGCTGGATGGAGGACTCCACTCCCCCTCTGCCCAGAGGGTGTCCCGCAACTAACATCAAAGGCAGCTATAATCAGCAGGTGGACACATTAACAGGCTGCAGCAAGAACACAATGATGCATTTCACTCCACCTGTCTCATAACTACTGCAGCTGTCCGTTTGGATTGAGCGATGTTCTCCTATTACTGATTACATCAGTCTCACAGCACAAAGGATACACATCATTATATGCTGTTTGTTTTGATCTTTGCATTCTTTATTGGTGTTCTGCCTTTCAGCTATCTAATAGTGCTTGCACAGGGAATTCCATGGGGAAATACATTAAGGGATTTAAAAAAAAAAAAAAAATCAAGGCACATGATACATACCAACAACTAAAAAAAAAAAAAATGGAACCTGAGCCAAAGAAATTGAAGTGCTTAATCTGGCCCATTGTCCGTCTCATTGTTTACTTTCAAAGACAACGTCCTTCAGTTTGTTGAAGAGCAGAGTCTGTTACTCACATCCAGGATGTAAAGTAAAACAAAGACATTGGAGTTTATTCAGTGTGAAATTGTGACTCTAACCTTGGGGTACTAGGATGGGTTTCTCTGCCACCTGGGTAATTATATGCCCATCTGGCCTCACAGCTTTCCCGCCTCCTTGCCTGGTTTGCCTTACGACATCACAGAAATTTTAGGGAATGTTCCAGATGACAAGGGAGACACACCCCAGGTGGGTGGAGAAATAGGGCAATACACCTGTTCTTGATTTTACAAAAATGTCACAGAGTACATTTTAACAGTAATGCAGTATAATTATCAGCACATGATGTCATGAGAGAGTGCATTTGATTGGCAGCAAATATCATGACCATGCCTCAGTCCTATTTTTATTTCAAAGACATGATTGAGGGTTAATGATTGAGGAGACAAAAAACAAGTCCTTGTTGATGATCCATCATTTTGTTTGTTTATGTATTTAGCTGTTTATGAATTTCATTTGGTCCAATAAATAAATGGTGATGGGAAAATGGAGGCCTGTTTGCCTGCTAAACACATTTATTGCTGACTGAGCATGCAGCAGCTTCTAATAGAACAAAGCTTTGCTGACAGATGTCATCAACTGCTAAACTCAAGTTCTATCCTCTCCTGAGGATCACGTTTGTCATGGTCAATAGTGAGAGGCTCAGAGATGTCTCCTGGTATCAGTCACATGTTAAACAGAGATGTGTCTCGTCTGTACATACTGAGTTGGAATGTTGTTTCTCTCCCCTACACGGCATTACAGCCTTCAGACTCTTAAGAGAGACTCATCATTCAGTAAGTAAGAATTATTTTTTATGTATCCATTCATGCAACTTCATGGCCGAGTGTGGTTAATCTTTCAATTGTACAGGCATTTCTCAGTGGAAATATGCCATTCCTTAACTGTATTGGAGTGTTGAGAAACTTACTTGTAAACTTTCCATAAAATCACTTTACTCAAACATTTTAAGGCTCTGGGGCTCCAGCTGAATGTCACAAACTTGCTTTCCTGCTATGCTGATGATCTGTGTATTTGTCCTACCATGTTCATCAGTGTAAAAATGCTAGAAATGATTCTGTCTATTCTGTCTCTCTTGGTAATAGAGTGTGGATTTCAGTAATAGGTGGCAGATCCTGTTAGTGTACAGAGTTGGAGTATGATGATCTCACATGCCCCAAGTCATAGTTTAAATCCTGGTCCAACCTATACTAAACTTTGAAAAAACTTTCATAGACGTTCAGAGATTTTGGACCGAGATGCTCATCTTCAGGGATGGTGTTTCAGGAAATCTAACAGAGGAAGTTCTTCTTAAAACTCAGGAAATTCCACTTAGTCCTTCCTCATGCACATAAATTCTATTGTAAACTTTTACTGTATGATGAAAGTGAGCTGATGTAAGACTCTTAACTACTCTGTCTGGGAAAATCAGCCAACAGAAATCATCTCTGGTCAGTTTTGGCACACCCCCATCATAAGAGTACATCTGGGTGCAATGGGCAAGCTGAGAAATTAACAATTCGTCCTTCATTCCCAAAGGTTACTAGCCAATGAAATGAAAGAAGGAAGAAAACCTATAGAATAATGACCCCACTGTTGCCAGTCTAGCCTGTAAATGCAGTTTCTTCCACAGCTATCCCATTCTTCAGTAGTTGGCTCCAGCCCAAGTTTTTAAGGCAATGGCTAAGCTTAAGTATGGGAGGATCACACTGCCGGCTAAGGGTAACATCAGAGTTTACACCTCCAACCTGAAGACTCCAATGTGGCGCTGTTGTGGTTTCGAGTCATTTTGAATGACAACAGCCGTACACACCATAACCCCTATTTAAGTTTTCATGTTACATTCCTGCCTGTGAGATGTATCAGTACGGTTGACCATCTGAGGAGTGGTCATCGTAATTTCTGCATCTTCAAAGTTACTCCAAATAAAGGAGACCCATTAATTCCCATGTGATGATATGAGTTATCAGCAGTGTGGGTCAATATGCTGTTATCCTAACTTGATATCATCCAGTGAATTGAGCTCAGTGTAGATGGTTATAAATCTAATCGTTTAGAAATCTTCTGTGCAAATATTTTCTCAGTTCCAGTCCCAGGCACAAGGCCTTTGGGTGAATGTGAATGTTTTAACACTGAGAGGGCGTCTGGGGTCATACAAACCTATGCTTGAGAGGGCGCAACCCTTCCGTTCTTTTCAGAGAGAAATATTTGTTTACTATCACGTGTCGCGGGAGTGTGAATTCTGCTGTGAATTCACTCTCGTTAAACTCCTATTGCAGAGCTTTGTCAAAGACAAACTTCTTATAACTACTGACTTACAAGGCCTCACCCTCGTATGTCTTATCTGAACTCATATGAACTACTGAAATTCTAGCTTTGCTTTTTTTACTCTTCTTGGACATTTCCATACATTATGCTCAATCAGCAGACATCCATCTCAGCTGCATGGAGAGGGAACCATGCTGTGATTCAACAGACAGATGGCTTGCAAAGAGCAAGTGCACAGACTGAGATGACTGGTACGGTAAATCTACATTGGAATAAAATGGCCCAGTGCGTTATGTCTACATCTTCTGGGAGCTTTCTTTGTAAGCGTATATTTGGCCGCTGTGGAGCTCATACCATTCTCTGCTTAAGTTAAAATCTGCTCGGACAGCGCTGTTTCCCCTGGTGAGAAAATATTCAGGCTCATTCAGAGAGGTGCGGGGTAAGATCTCCACGTCGTTGTTTTTATGTGTTTTCTCATATCGAAGGGATTTTAGGATCAACAGCTTGTTTGCAGTTGTTATTTTGATTCCCATTTCCTTTCACTGATCTATGTGCCATTTCCCCAAGCACAGCAGGGACAGAGAAAAAAAAAAAAAGGTTTATATATTCTTTTTAGTTTTTATTAAAGTTTGTTCACAGCTTTTCCTGGAACACCCAATTAAATGTGTCACTACAAGACCTAAGCAACTGACAACATGTGGACCTTTTGTCATTTCCCTTTGGGCTTCTGCCCATCCCTCACAGTAAATCAAAACTCAGTTGTGTCATAAGGGCTGATTAGGGAAAAAAAGAAAGAAAGAAAAAAAACAGTTATTCCAACTTTGAAATGCTAGAAAAATGCTTAACAGCAATAATTTGTTGTTGCACGACATTACCACATTTGTGAGACTCTAAACAATAGGAAATAGATCAGCCCTGGCCACAGCTGACAGAGAGAAAACTGGGTGAGCCAGAGTTACATACCTATCCATGTGAGTCATTGTTTCATTTTCTCGTTCCACATAGCCGTCTCTCAATCGTCCTCACATCTTTAAGACTCACTGAGAGAGTGTTGGAGACTAAGAGTAAGATGTAATAGTTGGGGTTTGACTGTACTATGTAAGCTCAATGAGAAGAGAGAAAGGAAACATTCCTCTATGCTGAGTGGTCTCAGTTTGGCTTGTTATCATCAGCACCTCATGAGTAACTGAACGCTTTTAACATTTTTGTATTAGTAACATATATTGGCAATGGCTGAACCTGACTATGTCTAATCAAACTTTCACTGTTTATCTGTATGTCCTCTCTGTGTATGATCAATCATATTGATGATTTCCTTTCTGAAGTGTCCTACGTCTTGAATAAATTGATGAGAGCAGATGACTCACAAAGTCCCGGTTGAAAGGTAATAATATTACATCATCCTAGCTGCCTCTTTCCAAAGCCAACATTATGACACTGCAATCCTTTTTTCCAGTAAATTCACATTTAGGCACACAACACAGTCCACCATTGCTTTGCCAAATCACAGAAATTGCAGACAATACATTTTGATCTTTGACCTAAACGGCCTTCATCATTTGTTGGCATTGTCGGGGAGCGTAGCTCTCCGACCACATCGCTATATATAGGTCATAATCTCATTTCTCTTCCTGTGTTCTATGTTCTTCTGTTGTTCTCTGTCATGTTTTACTCAGTTTCAATGGTTTAGCAACTGATGATGTGTTTATCTAGGTGCATCTCTGTCTGTTCATGTGATCCAGTGTATATCTTATCATCATATGCTCATTGGCATGCAAACACCATAAAAATGCAAAAGAAAAGATACATTTCATCCAAAGTGCTTCACTTTCAGGGATCAGACTGGTGAGGTAGCTGAGACGTGGGGCAATGATTCCTGGGCCTCCCTCTTCATTTAAAATTCATTTCAAAGTGGATCTTTTGCTCGGCTCGGTGCGATTGAAAGCAGCTGCCTGGGAATCCATTCCATATGTGAGGTATTTTGTGTAAATATTGTATCTCAGGATCCCTGCTTTACGTTTCAATTACTACATTTATACAGTCAGCAAACATGATACACAGGAAATATGGCCGAAACCCAACTCCACTGTCCGCTGATGCATAATTTATCAGAGATTGTTTCAGTGAATGTTAGAGTAGTTTAGGCCAGGTCTCCCCCTGTTCATGGCACACTTTGAAGGCCCTAATGGTTTCGCTCAAAAAAAAAAAAAAAAATCCATCAGCTAAGCTTCTGCAGCTTCAGAGCAGTTAACTCACTATAAGATTTTACACCTGCAAGTGCTGCTATGAATTAAGGCCACTTTTTCAAAGTGTTCATTTTATCTACTGAAACTCTGCTTGACTAGTGGTATTCAGCTCTGATAAAATTTGCAGGGGTTTCTCTTTTATCATGAGGCTGGGGGAGGGTTATATGAATAATGCCCTCATCTTTTAGTTTCTTAATAAATAATAATGTGGTCCATTCCCGTAGTTAAATCACAGCTTCTCAAGTTTTAAATCACTCTGTGAAGAAAAAAGAATTTGATGAGTCATAGGAGCCTTGACGGGGCAGTTCAGGAGAAATCTGAGGGTTGAGGCTGCTTTGATTTCACCATAGGCATTCCCATGCAATTCCATGTGTTTTACACCATGTACATGTTAAGAGTTTTTCAAATGTTTTCCGTACTACAGTAATATTCTTCATCAAGATAATCAAGACACAAATGCTCTCTCTACAGCAGTCAAGATGATGAAGACACTAAACATTTTCCTATTTAAGGTGTGCATGTGGTTTTTTAAACTGCATGTGGCAAATGTCGGTCAACTTGCGCTCGCTACATAGGAATAAGGAAAGGTGAATTGTGACACTCCTTCTGTCCTATAGTTCTCTCAGTCTCTCTCTCTGTCTCTCTCTCTCTCTCTCTCTCTCTCTCTCTCTCTCTGTGTGTATCTGTCTGTGTGCAGGTGTGTGTGTGTGTGTGTGTGCATGTATGTGTTTTGTTTTATTTTAATGGCTTTTCCTTTATTGCCCTTGATCTGGTGATATTTGCATTACTCCTCAAAGAGAACCACAGCAACTGGTGCTTGTGAAATTGTTTGAGGTATTCAGATGTGGTTTTACTGTTCCACATAATGCAGAAATGTAAGAGCTTGTCCAGAAATGTGGTCTTTGAACAATACACCTCTTGGCTACAAATAGCAGAACTTATATTTAAGGAAACATCAGTTTTTCTTTTAATAAAAGTGTCGGTGTTTTAAAGCTGTGTTTGAACAGCTTGTCATTAAATAACTTTTGGATGGCTTGGTAATGGATAAGGTTAATGATATTGTTCTCTAAGGCTGAATTTGAAAAGAGTGCTGCTTGAGAGTTAGATAAGTGTCACAACCTGCACCGCCATTTTGGACTTTTAGTTTGCCATGTCTTTGTGCTCTTGTTCTGTGCCTGTCTCCGCCCCTCACCTGTTCCCGTTTGTCTGATTATTACCTTGTTAATTTTGCCCAATCCTGTTTTGCCCTGATTAGTTTTCCTTCTATTTAAGTCCTAGTGTTTGCCTTGTCTTTGTCTATCGTTGTTTGTGTTTTAGTGCACACTGTCATGCTGCACCTTTTTGTTATTGGTTTTTTGTTATTAGTTTACACCTGTATTTGGATCTTCGTTTTAAGTAAAGTCTTCCGTTTGTCACCGTCAACCATCGTGTCTTGCACTTGGGTCCTGCACCACACCGCCAGCGTGACAATAAGAAAAGGGGGTGGGGGATAACACCCCCTCTTCACCTCAAATTATTTCACACTATGTGGACATCTACAGTGTAGATTGTGTGTCAGCTTATGTGCCTCCTCCTTCATGAAAAGTGTGTGTTCACTGGACAAAAAAAGAGGAGAAAATGCTCAAACTGTCATTGTCACTGGAGTTTGTTGTTAACATGGCACTAAAACAGACTGCACTACTGCCAAATACCAGCTGTCAAACTGGCCCTCAGACTTGACCAGTCTCCAGCTTACTGTGCTCACAACACTCCAGAGTTCATTACACAGGAGAGATTATTGCCCAAGGTAATCTAACTATGCATGCCAAATTTCCACATGCATTCAAGATTTATGCCTGTACTTCATTTCAGGTACTTCATTGTATGTATTTTTCTTTTTTGTAACAAGCCATTAAGTAAAAGGGAAATATTTTGCTCAGTGAAAAGTTTGTGTAAGTTGTCTTTGGATGCAATGTCCTTCGAAAACCAGAGTATGAATGATTTGCAATTTTAAATAATGATTTATTTTGAGAGCTATATCTCCTGTGTGACTACACTGGATCACAGGGTTTGGGCTGAACTGAACTAAATGCTCTGTGAAGCTGGTGACAGACTGCCGACGTCTAGTGCTCCCGTTTGTGATGCCGTTTCTGGACAATTGATCTGCACATGCACAGTTGCCCTTAAGATGTGCATTAAATAAATGCCACAGTTCATGTCACTTATCAGCCTGTCTCCTAAAGCCCATTTTCAGCTCAATAGGTTATGACTTATTCAACAGAGACAACACTGGCTTGTCTTGCCTACTGTGCCGGTCAAGGAAGATGAAAGCTTTATGCTCAAAATGAGTATATTTTTGAGGTGGCCTAACAGACGGTGGTTTAACATCTTTCAACTTGTGTGGCATTGTTGTTGCTATTGCACAGAAGCGAAGCCATGTCTGATGGTGTGTCTGAGGCCCCTCTGTGTCCCTAAGGAGAATCTCTTTCTGTGGGTCACTGTAAGGGTGTACTGTAAACGTCCATGGTTCAGGCTTGCATTTGTCCAGCCTGTAAATAAACACTGGATGTCTGTCTCCGAAAAATGTTGAAACTTTATTTTTTTCTCAGAAGCCATAAATCATACAGCAAAAACACAGTGGGCATTTCCCACTGATATGGCCACATGCCCCCCTGCCCACTGTGTATGATTTGTTATAATGGGTTAAACATGGCAACTGCCGGCTGTGTCTCCACACAAGGATTCATTCAGAAACAATCTGCGGCTCAGAACCCTACCAGGTTGGCTCATTGCCCTGGCAACCCTGCACCTGTGCTTTTACGGTCACCATGGTATCCATTGTTGAAATTATCTTCACTGTTCTATATCGGTTATAGATAAATTGAAAACAATCCACATATGAAATTGTTTATGTCAGTGGTTTTGACTGATAACATCTCTAATACATTCTGTTCTTCCAGAACATGTAGAAGACAACAGTGAAGGATGGCACTATAGTGTTCTGCAGACGAAATCTGAGTTATGTCCTGTGTTAGTACTGCCAAGTATTTTAAACAGTCTTGATTTCTACAGAGGATAGTTTACGATTATTAGTATACCCATTCTTCACTTTTTCTGCACAATAACATAAAATATGTGCATGTGTAATAGAGCAAAACTTGAAAGCAGCATAACAAAGTTGAATATTCAGATATTGCCATGTTTTTGGTGTTTTTGTTTTTTTTCTTCCACACTATGCCTGAGCTGTGAGCTTTTCATAGGTTCCTTTACTTCAAGAAGCTTTGCTAGTAAAGCTACACCACACTCCTGAATGATATGTTCATTTAGTTGACCACAGGGTCAGGTCAGAGGGGTGTTGGCCAGATTTTGGCAGATTTTTTATTGGCACCACAAAGACTGCAGAGCTGCCAGGAGATTACTCGAACAAAGCACTGACCTGAGGTTAGGACTTTCCGTATAGATCCTCAACATTAAGTCACACTCAATCATCATCAAGAAAGAAGATATTTACAAAGTGTATTTTAATGATGAAGAAAAAAATAATTATAGCGTATCCAGTTGGCTGGGAAGAGATTACATTCCAAAAACTGCTGAGGGACAAAATTTGCTTTTAGGCTTTTAGCATAAAATGAAATGAGATGTCCATTATCTAATATACACTAATAATACTACAAATATACTGAACCACACTCAACACCATCATTTCATTGACTTTTGTAAGTGAGAACACAGTGATGAAAATTATAGAGAAGATATTTAACAAAATGAGATCTTAACATTTTCCAAAACTGATTTTGAGCTATGCTGTTATTCTTTGACTCACAGTGTCTGGGAGTTTTGGTGGGTCAGACAGTTTTACTGCTTTTAGGTCAGACACCAGATGTGATGTTCAACCCCTAATACAGTATACAGAGTGAGTCGTTTCTATTTTACCTGAGAGAATTCCGGAACCTTCAAGAAGATCCTCCTATTTTTTAGCCCTGCTGGACAGTTCCTTTGCTATGGTTTCCATATGCTTCCTATTATAACATTCAGACCAAGGAATTCTAACAAGCTTTAGTATTTTTGAACTAATAAATAAATGAACAACTGAAAGTGAAATGGAAGTCAACAAAATCAGTTATGCCAATTGGCTCATCACACTTAGAAGTTCTCTTCAAAGGCAAAATTTGGTGCATCTACAGTCAAGTTTTAACAATGAGCCTGCTGAGCATAGGGGTAAAGTTCAGTCAGAAACAGTTCTGTATTTATTGGAATGATATAATTCCACTCTTAATGCTAGTCAACCAGGATAAACCCCTACAGTTCTAATTCTCTGTGTGGAGAGAATCATATGATAGCTAGATAATGTGAGACATTTGAGTTAGTCAATGATGACTGCATGCTTTTTTCCCCTGCTCAGCACTACTGTGCTATTTTAAGAGGTTGTATTCCTTCATTAGTTGAGTTTTACAAATGGTCTCTCATGTCAACCTGTCTGGAAATAGGGTACTTCAGTTCAGGCATAATATCCTTCTGCAGAACAAAAACTTTAAAATGACTCAGAAGCTGTAGGTACAGATTAAAGACTCTTATTAGCACCAGAGATGACTTCTGTATGAAACACAATAAATCTAGGGTACTGTGTAGTTTCACATACAGTTTTATCTATGTTTTTAGATCAGAATATATGTGATGTGTCAGAAGGGACAGGTTTAGGGGTCAATCCTCCAGACGCCTATATCCGTCAATAATTGAGCTAGGGAGAGACTCTTTATGACAGAGAAAAGCCCTCTGATATCAGTTGCTCTGCTTTAATGTACGGATATGAGTGTTCAGAGCACATTCCAGGGCTCAGATAAAATTTCGAGTCCAGGCCCTGCTCAACTTAACCCAGTAAAACACTTAAGCACTTACAGGGTCCTTTAGGAGATTAGCAGGCCAGGCTAACTGCACACCAAAGGGGAGTGTTGGGTGGATGGGGTGGGGGTTAAACCTGATCGTTCAGTGAGGAAAAGAAATTTTCACAGCATTTTGACTGCAGCTAACATCTGCCGTTTTTGAAATTGATTGTTTTGCGTTACGAGGATGAAGTGAAGAAATGACTTGCCATGCTAACACACAAAACAGGCACATTCAGAGCCATAAGTGGGCGGCTGCTTTATAAGGTGTTTCTGGATTGTTCCGAAGTTATTTTCATTACACACTACAAGGGGTGGGGGGGTGGGGGGGCAGGAATGATCTACCATGTGTTGGTAGACTTCTGACTGCAAACGCAGGTTTTGTAAGCTACTGTCAGTGTTGTGCTTTTCTTTCTTACAAACAGCCAAAATCCAAGAACAAAAACCCACAAGGATTCATTTTTCAAGTGGATGCAAAAAAAAAGTTGTTTGTGTTATTTTAAAGAATAAAAGAAATACATGATGGATTAATATCCCACATCAACGTGTTCATCAAAGTCACATGATAAGCTGAAGAAATGGACACTAAAGCTGGAACCAATTTCTATTGTGTTGTTTGTCTTTGTGTTTTCAGAAGGGAAATCCAAATGAAAACGCAGTGGGAGAGCAGGCATTTTCTGTATCTTTAAGACTGCAGGTGTCTTTGTTAATTTTTTTCTAAAACACAACTTACAATATCTCTGCACTACATAAAGTTTTGGAGCGTCTACATTGTTCAGCAACTTTAAGGAAAGTTCTCTACATCCGTGGACCCAATATATTTATCCAAAGAATTCAAGCATATCTTTCACTTTAAACTGAATTTTGCACACATAACAGAAAATGATATGAAGATTGTGAAGTACTCAGTTTAGAGTATTTTCACTCAGACTGAGGAAGGTGCCAAAGCTACCTACTTAGTATCTGAAAAGGTATTTTAAGCCTCTTACAGTAAACCCACATAGGATGCAGCTAGCCCCCCAAAAAAGCTAATAAAAAAATCAAAGAACAGTGAATCTTGCAGAAGGAAAAGAAGTCTTTTAATATGCTGAGCAGTCTTTATCTGGCTCCTGCAGGAGGTGTCCTTCATTGAGTGCACTTCAGTTGAACTAATTTTCAGCAGTACAAAGTGAGAACACTCTTAAACCTTTGCGGCCACACAAATGACAAAGTTTGATTGACTACGGAGTTGCCAGTATGGTTTATTCAAGTTTGAGCAGGATTGCAACTTTCAAAAAACCAACACCTGCATCTGTTTTCCTCCTGACACTGTAATAAATGTTTATTTGAGCTGTGGTGAGCCATGTGTGAGGATCTGATGCTTAACAGTGTATATGCTCTTTTGGAGGAACAAATATTCCTTTTACCATTTTCAGAGAGAGAGAGAGAGAAAAGGAAAGAACAAGGGAGAATCTAGAGAGCAGAAAGCAGCCAAATTCCTCTAACGAGGCACAAGTGTAAAACAGTAAAATTACGCTTTAATTACTCTGGAGTCTCTGAACTCAGACACAGAAATTAGATGCTTTGTACTAAGAATGTAGATTGCCAAATGAATCTTCAGAGGTTCAACAAAATCATAAAACAATATTATGTCTCTCTGATTGACCATCAAATTGTCCTGATCCACAAAACACCTGTAATCATTTCAACACACGTTAAGTGACGATTTTTCAGTAATTAAGGCATTAGGATTTTCCCCTTCTTCCCTGTTAGCTATTTGAGAAAAGACTCCATTGATAAGATCTTCCAAACGGGATATATTTGTCTCCAGAAAGATCTTCTGAAATCCATTACTGTTGGGAATGTATGATGCTATCACAGCCAAGCAGTTTCAGATGGTAGATGCCAGAATTGCTTCCAAATGGAGGTGGAGTTCCGGCTTGATCTATTCGTCCTCTTTCATTAGTTCCATTCTTTATTTGGGAAAACCAACATGAGTTGAACAATATGCTGAGGTCATAAGATACCTGAGATCACATCACTTTACTGGTTTTGCCTTCATTCTTTTGTTTATTTTTCTAGTTTATTTCTCTTTTCATTAACACCCCACATAGTCTCTGGCATTGAAAACAGAGAATGAGCTTTGTGTCTATGAGCGCACACTGATCACAGAAATCTGGAAACAATATGGAATGGCCGCAGAAACGGCATGGGGCGTTTCTTTTCCCATTGGGTGGGACAACGCTCCCCTAGTTTTGTTGCTGCTTTGGCGAGAGAGCTACCTAACATAACATTCTCTCATACAGCCAATCCCTAGAAGGCACAGTGAGGGGGTCTGCGGTGCAGATGATAACAGTAATAAGTGTACATTTTTCACTTCTCTCTGAAAATAAATTGGAGCAAACACAGCAGTTCTTTCATTGTCCAGTGGTGGAAGTACTAGATGTTTTGTGAGGGATGGTGCAATGGGTAGCTTGCCAGAGGTCCCCCTTCTGCATAAGGAAAACATGGATACTCTCCAATGATCCAAATGAAATACTTAACTATGGCAAAGGCATGTTGCTGACTGTATTTTTTTAAAAAATAAAGTAATCAGAAACAAATGTCTGTCAGATACTTTGGCTCAGAAATGATCGACCTCTTCCTGCATCTGTCTGCGTGATCCATTGACAAAGCTCAGATTTGTCATACTGTATTGGCTCGGAGCTATATAAACATCTGTAGTGTTGACATACATGATCTCCCCCCTATAACATCTGTGAGACATTGGGCTTGTGACACCCTTAACATGCCAACACATAACGAGGAGCCAGTTTACAAATATGACCAGATTAGGTTGAGTGAGCAGGTCCCTTTTGAAAACCAGTCCCACGTTATTCACGTACAACCAGAAAGGAAGCCTTGTTTACCCTATATTAATGACATAATGGTACAAATTAGATGACGCTTACACATACGTGTAATTGGCCTTTTGCCCTAGTTCATATTCAAACTCTTGTCAGTGTCACTGTATTGGTCTTCTTCCACATTGAGACAGTTATTTTGAAACATGTATTGGTCAGGTCAAACTTGCATCCTGTCATGAATATAATTGTGCAATGAAATTAGTAGCTGTCCAGTGAGAAACAGTAAACTTTTGTTCTTACTGCAATGATGCAAACTTATTTAACCACATTTTGCTTTGTTAATTTGACTTTTCAAGCCACAATTACCTTGTTTTTATCGTTGAATGTTGATAATGTCACTGGTAATTATAAAAAAACTACTAAATAACTTCAGATGTCTTACTATATAATCCGCCTTACTCTTAATAATAAGTGCCTTTCCTTTAACCTATTATCTCCTTCAACCCTTTATCTAAAGCAAATCCATTATTTTAGTATAGTGATCATCTACATGGGATCAGAGTTTAAACATACATCTGTAGCCTGTTGCAGTGGCATCAACCATTGACCCAGAGAGAGAACATGAGATAAACACAAGACTGACCCTCTACATTAACACTTAATCTACTTAAGTACCCCTGTCTTTCTGGGGAATGTTAAGGTACTTAGGATATTCAGTATGTCTTATTTATGCTCTGTCCGGTAGAGACATTTGATCACTGCTCAGTGTCCTTCTCATGTTAGAGTCAGAATTAGTAGAAATAAAGAGGTAGAAAAAATACAGGAGAAAAATATGTGAGTGAGTCACTTACCCTCTATACACCACTATACACAATGTATCTTTGTTAGTTGTATGAAATCAACTCTTTATTGGAATCATTCAGCCATCAGGCTAAAAATAAACAGCAACTGATCTCCAAAAAATATTCATGTATTAGGCAGATAACTAGATAGAAACTATGCTAGGATTAGACTCTACCTCAAGTTCACAGGTCATCCTCCACATTTAGAGATTAATGCTTGTCAACATCTGTGTTCTTCTGGACAACAGCATTAAAGAATTTGGTAATGTATGGTTTTATGACATCATTCTCTCTGTAGAATAAGATAATACTGTGTAATAAATTGAGGATGTGCTGAAACCTGGTCATTCATTACTTATAGCAGAAAGATCCAGGATCTTTACAGAGGTACTGCAAGTTTGTCCAGTTGTCCCATGCACTGAACGCTAAAATTGGGGTTGCTATTTTGAAAGTTGTCCAAAGTTTTTCTGTGAACTTAGAACTCTCAGTGTGAGGATTGCTTTTTGAATCTTGTCTGCCCAAATGCCTTTTGACAGGATGGATGTAAAATGAATTGAGAGGAAGTCAGCAGGGGTTGATTCAGACTCCTTCATTCTCACTTTTCCTCGCCATATAGAATGGTCTGTAGTGTCAGATTCCAAAATCATGCATATCAGCTAAAACATATGGCTTACACAATGCGTTTCAAAATCTCTATTTTTTTTTCCTGTCGTCATCTTTAGTCATCAATGTTATGAAAAATCTTCTTATCTGTGAGACATGCATGTGGTCATGTAACCATAGGAACACTAAGTAATATTAGGATGACATTCACTGAAAACATTGATTATAAGGAGTTGGGTGTTTATTTTTGCAATAGTCCTTTTCGTGTTCTCCATGGCTTCAGTATACATTGGGATCCATCTCTAGACCCCTCTCTACAGCCCAGCTGTGTACAGAGTTACCTGACACTCTCATTGATGGTGAATCTTAAAAGTATGCCTATGTGGGAGAAAGTATGAAAAACCTTGCAGTGTATCTAATTCATTTTGTCATAAATATGTCTACCTTTGCCAAAAATCACTCTCTGGAAAATCGAGGCACCCCGTTTTATTTCAAATAAGTATAAATAAGACATATTCTGTCGTTTTTACCCATTTCCTCTGTTATGGTCATGCCTGAAAGCAATCATTTAAGATGAGGCAAAGGAAGGAAAGGGGGAGGAAAGATGCAGAGAAAGTGGGGGGAGTGAATGAGAGAGAGTGAGATGGAGAGAGAGAGAGAGAGAGAGAGAGAGAGAGAGAGAGAGCACATTTGCAAGGATCATCAAGCTACCCACATCACACCATGTTAAATGATGCAAAACTGTCTTCAGAATCCTGCAAGTACACAATCTCTCTCTCTCTCTCTCTCTCTCTCTCTCTCTCTCTCTCTCTCTCTCTCTCCCTGACACACACACACACACACACGCATGCACGCACACATACACACATCTGGAAGGAGCTGAAGTCTGAGGGGGTCTCTGTCACTACTTTGCACTTATCTCTTTGGTGAAACTCCATAGCACAGTCACCCGTCTTGCAGATGGCTTTGAGCAGCCAGATTGTGATTCATCGGCATCTGTGTAAATCTCTGCTCAAATTAGGGCTTCAGGGCTTTTTTCTCTCTCATTCCCTGACATTGCTTTGGATCTGTACCCTCCAGGAGCAGCACGGTTTGAGAGGAGCAGTGTATTCTACTGCATGGAAAGAGTTTAGGCTGTGGTCACATCATGGTGTAGGCATTAGGGTGATTCATGGCTGCAAGGCAGCCTTTGTGCAGGCACTGCTGGGGATCAGCTGGATGAAATTCAGAAGGATTGAGGGAAGGGTATTGAAAGAAACACTCTCCCTCTCCCACTCTCTCTCTCTCTTGCTCTCTCTCTCTCCCCCTTCATACACACATAAACACACACACACTCACATATGCACACACTTTTTCCTCCTTTTTTGCTTTCTTTTTCCCTGTTCCTCACTCTGTCTCTTTTTGTATCTCTTTATCTCCTCTCTGTCCCTCTCTGTACCTGCGATTTGAAACTTTCTTCGACAAAAATGACAATTTCTCTGGGAAGAGAAGAAGATCTCAAGAGCAACAGTGGGAAAAGTCTGGTGGAATAATGCTTGCTGGAAACATGGAGGAGTGCAGAGTGTAGTAACTAATGTTGACTTATTTGTTCCTCTTGCACATCTAAATCAAGGACATAAACATTACTGTGAGTTCACATAAGCTCTGGTTAAGCTCTGTCAAATAGTGGAGGGGGGTGGGGGGGGGGGGGTGAATGGGGTTGCTGGTGAAATGTCTCACCACTGCAATCATCAGTGATATGATATGAGACAGAGCTGAGGAGAAAACAAAACTGATTCATTATGGACACTGTGACGCTGGCAGATGTTAGTTCGCAGAGCACACATGGCCTGAAACAACAAATTAAAACGAAAATGTGCTGGTAGCTATTAATCCTCGACTGACTATATAAAAATACATGTGCCGTGCTTTGGTGTGTCCCCCCTACCCGCCCCAAGAAAGGTGTTCTATCCTTTCTATCCTAGGTGGAACACGATTCTCCCATTACCTCATCTCCTAAATCTCAAGAATAAAATCAGTCTCTCAGCAAAAAAAAAAAAAAAAAGGATTTGTGATTTTTCACTCCCCCCCCCCCATCCTATTTTTCCTTTATTCCTCTATGTCCTGCGTCTGTACACATTGTCTCCGTCTGCCAGCTGCGTGCCATAGCCCACAGTGTATGACACACTCAGTGGTCTGGGCCAGTGGAAAACTGTTTCTCCAGTGAAAGCTCTGCAGAGGTAAGTGAACACAGACATTCCTAAAGCCTGCACAGCCACTGTGTCATAAATGAATTCAGTTTGTGGATTCAGCAGCACACACAGGATCTCATTACCAATGGCCTCTTAAACTGCCCACTCTCAGAGACACAGACACGGCTGTCAGAGGGGCCAGACGCACACATGGCATTCAGTATGACTGGGCTACTGCCTCGGAGGACAGACTGGGGCAGCATCTATGTAGTGCCACAGACAGATGTGTAAGGATGTGTGACGACAGAGCCTCCGTCACTGTTTTTCACAGGACTTGGAACGACGTATACACAAGTGGTGCAATCTAAGCACCTAAGGGATCGCTTGGGTTGGGTGACAGTGCCTTGATTTACGTTCAGACGTCTGAGCTTTTTTTACTTGTTGCTTTTTTTTTTTTTTTTTTTTTTTAATCATTGCTATTATTATTAATATGTTTTGTTTGGGATTTTTTGTGTAATATGCAAATTAATTGTTGAACATTAACACGTTGTAACTAAATTTATCATAATAGTTGTAAAATGAGAAATGATCAAACGTAACTTTTCTAAAGTTCTCCTCCTGTTTTGCGGATTTGTGAGTAAATTGACCAAAAAATGTTGTACAGCGTTTTGTAAATATTTGAAAGTGGAGTCTATTTTAATCTGAAGGAAAACTGCTGTCATGAAATATGATATCAACCCTGCAAGAGCTAGTAAATTCATGTTAGCACAGAGCATATCAATATCTGCAATCATTATGGCTAACTGGTCACTAGCCTGCTGTGCAACATTCATGATTGGGTTAATCTAAACTTGCACAACCAACATGTTATAAAGTTTGCAGAAGGGCATAAGATATATTGAGGAAACCTGCCAAAACAGTGAGTCATTACCTCCTTAAATGTCTGCTAAAGAGAACTATGCTAGAACTATGAGTCAAATATATTTAAAGACCAATTGGATAACAAGAAAAATAATATACATTATCAAGCACCCTCTAAACAAGAATATCCATTTTCAGTAAAGGGCATGAAACATGCAAGTAATTATGAGTTTATTTACTCCACTGGAATGTGAAATTACCCCCCTCCTCCTCCTCTTTCTCTCTCTCTCACACACACACACACACACACACACACACATATACACAAACACACAGTCATCCATGACAATAATAGTGCTTTCACGAACAGAGGTCTAACATATATCCATTACATAGCATCGTCTTTTCCAAATATGTTCAATATCATATTTTGAGCTATACTGTTAAGCCACAGTCACAAATGCTCAACTGCGACAAACTATTGGCAAATGCGTCTGTTGAAGAATAACAATTGGATGTAGAATTGGACTTCAAACAGACAGTCCCTCTTTGGATTCCCTGTGACATGCAGCCAATATTGGATAAGCTTTCTGAGGGATCGGAGTGTTAATGTGTCTGGGGGGCTCACAAGAGGGAAGCAGAGGGTTTGGGATTTGTGGCAGGGGCTGGGGATTCTCTCTCAGTGAATGGCCATAACTGATAGGAGGTGTTGGAGCCTGTGGCAGAGGGATCGGTGGCCTGTGGAAACTTCACCTCATGCAGAGATAAGATGGGAAGAGGGAGACAGCTGTGAGAGATTACAGCCTACACCAGCAGATAGAGAGACAGAGAGAGAGAGAGAGAGAGAGAGAGAGAGAGAGAGAGAGAAATGGACATAAACAGAGAGAATATGGGAGAAATGGAGGGAGACAGAACAAGAAATGCGCTGAGGCTTGAAAATAAGAAGTGAAAAAAAGAGAGAGAAACAGAGAGAGAGAGAGAGAGAGAGAGAGAGAGAGAGAGAGAGAGAGAGAGAAGAGGAGAAAAGGAAGGAGTGCCTGACAGCTATCCTCAGATGGTATTTATTAAAGAAAGAAGTCCCTGTTTATGAACAACAGTGATGGTCTGAAAGATGAATCTGAATCAAGTTTGGCATATTACGATACACTACATGTCCATAAAACTCTGACAAATACTTTAAAGCTGATTTTATGTTATAGTTGGCCTATGATTGATTTCCTCATGTCTAAAGGATTTAAAACAGGATCACATGCAGGTTTAGCAGGTACAGACCAAACTCTGAAGAAGTCATGTGGGGACCATCCAAAAAACTTTGGGATATTTCACTTTACTCTATAGACCGGCAAATACTGCTCCATTAGTTTTATAAAATGCACAGCTGGATGCCCAGACACTAATGTAAAAATTTCAAATGTTTTTATACTCATACATTGGTAAATACAGACTGTTTGGAGTCACTGTTACTATGTTATTACCGGTGATACTGTATTGAAACAAATAGACTCACATAGACACGCAGACACTGACGCACACACAGTCAGACACACACACACAGACACAGAGAGAGAGAGAGAGAGAGAGAGAGAGAGAGAGAGAGAGAGAGAGAGAGGAACACACAGTCTACAGAGCAGAGCTATTAACCCACTGTTGCTGGAAGTTTTTTTTTTTTTTTTTTTTCTTCACAGCTTCTTTTGAACTACGAAGTTCTTTCATAAAAGCATAGGGAGGGATAATTGTTTCAATCAAGTCAATAATTAGTTCAGTCAGATGGTTAAACGCTCAGTTAAAATTAAAAACTTCTGGAGACCAGCCCTTCCACACATTATAGAATTCTTCCCTCTGTGGACCACTAGTGCTGAGTTTAAGGCCCTACTTCATGAAAAAGTAGGCATGAGCACAAATGAGGAGGACATCAGTTAAAAAGAGGGATAAGCGCACAGGTATTTGGTCCCACTGTGCTAACCCAAATGTGTCAATTGCTTGTTTATTTTTCCCTGACACGCAATTGCTATGTGCGTGTTAATATAGTGTACTCATGAGAAAAAAAATGAAAGCAGCATGTAATTAATGTACTCAGGAACCAAATATAGAATCATCACAGAACTAAATGTGAACTAACTGTGATGAAATGTTGAGATAAAGATGGACATTGCTTTCAGTGTAATCCTTCCTGGGACCATATGTTGAATATATTCTTTTACAAATAGTTATGAGTTCCCACAGTGACTTGCAGGAGTCTGTCTCTGACACTTTAAGTCACTCCAGACTATCCTCATCATCCTCTGGTCCCTAATTATATTTCTGCAGGCCTGCGCTCTTCCTATTTCACAGCTAAAACATGTTAGTGAGATTACCAGCCCCAATCATAACTCATTTGATTTGGCCTGGAAGTGGTGTTGTCAGCACTTCTGCGGTCCTCGGGAAAACGCTGTATTTCCGTACGCCTGTGCCCGTGTGAATGCCTAATTATACGGCTTAAACAGACATATCCACAGTGCCTCAGTACAGGGGAAGAGCAGTCTCATTGCAGCGTGGGTGCAGTGTGCAGTTTTTTTTTTTTTTTGCGAAAGCCACGATACTTTTTTTTTTTTTTTTTTTTTTTAACAGTGTGTTAAAGTTGGACTCAAGAACAATTTTGTCACCATTTACTGAATAAAGCAGACACACACACACACACACACACACACACGTAGATTAGTGGTCCCCCGCAGGTGCCTTGCAGAGCGGATATATAGGAAAGGATTTTAATGATGCCTAAAAGAGGAGACGAGGGAAATTTTGGTTCACAGTAAAGATCAAAAGCTCCGCAGTCTCCTAATCATGCTCACATCATTAATTAAAGCAAAAAAAAAACAAAAAAAAAAACACACCATGCGCTAAACAACCTGCTTTAGTTATATGATAGTTCTTCTTTGTGATTAGATATTAGTGTTTTTGCAATGACAGCAGTAGGTTATATGTAAGAGAAATGGAAATCATGGTATTGCAGGTTCAATTCCTGAAAATAAGTTAAAAAAAAAAAAAAAAAAAGATAATGCTCTATAAAGTGTCGAATTCATAGTTCATCACTCACTGTTCTTTGGTGATGTGTTATGACACAGGGTGATTAACCTTCAGATCCCTCTGAAGGTGTATGACTAGGGAGGCTGAATATTTCGAAGAGGCTCTTGATATGAGCCTCAGCTAAATGAGTAAATGTGATATTACATCACAGCAGAATATGTTTTATCAGTTCGTAATCCACACCACGACTGCCCCGTCTGTCATGAAATTAGCTGCGATGAAGTCACCACTGCCTTTGCCATTATGTCAGTCACCCTCCTCCATGTAATGGATGTTTGTAGTGTATTCAGTCACAATGTGGCTCTATCTACAACACCATCTGTGCTTGGTGATGTAACACAAGTTTCGTCAGACAGTACAGGGAACATGTTCAGCTAATACATTTCAGGAATATCATTCATCAAAGGGTATATGAAGATGTCTGACCACAACTTCTACTGAAATTTAATAAACCATAAATCACAAAGATGACAACGGTTAAGCATCAATCCATAGAACTCACTAAGCACATTTTGAAAGTATTATTTTTTAGGTCTCTTTTTGCAGGCAACTTGACACTAGCCAAGCTAAGAATATGGGCCAAACAGAACATTTCTCAGAAAGTTCATTTTGGCTTTATGTAATAGGATAGCCCCACTACCATTAAAGGCTCCCAAGTTACTTTTTAGAAAAAGGTGCAAATGAGTATTTCAGCATATGGAGGGAACATTAAATTTGTCCATGATGTGAAAACAAGAGTTTATACACAGAGAGTGTACTTTATCTTACGTATAAATTTGACTTAATCATAGATTTAAAAAAAATAAATAAATCCTTTCTTCTAGGACTCTACTGCACCATATTGTTCTACTGCAAACTGTTTTTGGACTCAATTCTATAGAGCTAGATAAACAGTCTAGTGATGCATATTAGCCTAAATCACTACAGAGAACTGGAGACAGCTGAAGGCCTTTTGCTGACATTTCAAGAGGTGAATATGAGAGTCTGCAGTGCATGAGATAAATTTATGAGAAATAGAGTTATGATTTGTTTTACACGGCAACATTTCAGGGTCTAGGAGGGTTAGATCATCCCTTGGAATGCTTCCACGGGTTCTGAAATTCAGGGCCATTCATGGGAGTGGTAAATCACTATGGACAAATCTTTCCTATCTTTGTATTTATCTCAGAAAACAAGTGGTCTTAAACATAGATAAATTCACCGGTTACTTCATAATAACCCCTGTTTTGAAGCATTTCGATCTTTTGCTTCCCCCAGCAACCCACTGCAAGAACCCAAGAACTCATGGAGGAGTATCCAGTGTGTTTTTTTTTTTTGTTTGCTTGTTTGTTTGTTTGTTTTTTTCCTGTCATTTATCTGGGTAAGGTTAAGAGTACTTTTGAGCCGACGTAATGCTACAGCACTTTAGGGAGAATATTTTATGGTTTCATTGCTTACGCTGGATCATCCCATTTTTACAACTTGTGATGTCATTGGTGTGTTGCGGGTCATGGGCTAGTTTGCAGGCAGTATGCAGAATGTTCTTCTCTCTGATGTTAGCCACAGCGTTCCACATGAACTCCAATATCACCACGAAATGAGCGTCTGAGTCTGTTTCTCACTCTAATAAAAAAACATGTGATTATACATAGAACCCATGGAAACCATGCAATTGATTTAGATAAATTTGCAGCATATGAATAATTTTCACTGTGTTCAGATTTGAACCAAGCATTGGCTTGTCACTAAGAGCTTTTTTTTTGTTTTGTTTTGTTTTATCAAAATGAGAATATGTTCTGAAGAGGAGAATGGGAGGTCATGCTATCTTTCTGGATACCATATCTCCAGTGGTGGGTGGTCTGGTGGCAAATGTTTGGAGGTTCAGAATATTCGAGACATCTGCTTCTCCACCACTTCTCTAACCATCAACCATCTGGGCTTCTCCTTTGTTGTTTTATCTGTCAGAGTATCTCTGGTTTACGAAATAGTATCACACTTGATTTTGTAAAAATAATTAGTCTTTTAAGCAGCCTAGCATAACATTGTCTCTGTAAATCACCTTTCATCACTAGGTGGAATCTTGCAGACACACTGTACAAGATGGATGTGGTCCTAACACACATTTTACTTGGCAAATTGAATATCTGTGTTCTAAATAAATGAAACTAATGCCCTTAAAGCATAAGCCACTGTTTTTGTTTGTTTGCTGTTGTTGTTTTTTTGTTTTTTGTTTTTTGGTTCTGTGGCTCAGATGGTCAGACACCATGCATTGTAGTGAACAGTCAGTATCCCAAAGATGGAGTCATATAATGTAATGGGAAAATGGACTACCTGCCTTTTTTGATGAGATTATGAGTCTTTGCTCTCTTTCTCTGTATCATTTCTATGTTATCCCTCAGATTACTGTCCTGATTTTTTTTTTCCCCAAACAAAGAAGCAAAAGAGTGGAGAATGTTTTAATCTATGTTTCAAGGTCAAATTCAGCATCAGAATTGCTTTTGGGGAGATTTAGTTTTTTAAATCTTGGAACAGACTGTGACACTACTGTTGTTTTAGCATCAGAAATGAGTGACTGAACTGAAAAAGTAGTATGTCAGCTTCACTTGTATAATGGTTCCAAATTTACTGTATAATGGTTCCATGTGATGGAAAGCATGTAGGTTAACATGAATTTAACTCTTTGATTTAACTCAGTTTGTATTTGTTAAACCGAGATTATTTATTTGAGCAAATTAATTGTGTAAATGCTGCAAATTGAATGTTTTCACATTATCTGATCAACCTGATCAGTTCAAGTGAATATAACACCAATGAACAATGTCGTTTCTACATGATTCTTTCAACTATCTCTAACATAATCTCTCATGGTTGGCTTTATAGAGCTAGAAGCCAGATGACCTCTCCAGGAGGCTATAACATATGTAAATGACTGCTGACATAATTTTAGTTCTGCATTAAATAAAATATGTACGGTAATGTTGTGATCTGCGATTGGTACATTGTGACAACATAGACCCAGAAATGGGCAGAAGAAACTTAACCAACACACCAAAATCATACCCCACTCCTTTTGTATTAAAGTTTTCCTTTCCCTTTATCCTTTAATGTTGCATGTCTTGTAGCTTTCTGCTGTGGACAGTTTAATTGTTTCTCGTGCCACCTCTGTTCCATAAATGCTTCTTGGCTCAAGGAGGATGAGATGAACACCTGTTAATAGCTAAAACGCGCCCTTGGAAAGTGGAGGGAGGTAGGCTCTGTGTTAACAGTGTATACAGTATATTGGAACGGTATTTTCAGTATTGTATGTATAATTTTGGTTACTGAACTTTGCCATTACAATCACTCCTACGCTAGTGATGCTAGTGATCTTAATGTAAATTTCAATTAGTAATGTCATTTGTGTTTGTGAGACTGTGAGTATATGCTCTTCATTTTTTGCAGTTTTAGCGGTGCTCGCAGTGGTCAAGGCAACACATAAAATCAAAACACCTGCTGAACTCTTTGGCATCCTCTTTAATCAAGCCAAGGAATACTACATATGGGAGCTCACACTATGTTCCCCTGATCCATCCATCACTAATCTAGCACCCCTGACCAACCAGTGGGAGCCACTATTGCAGTGACAGGGAGACAATCCCCTACCAGCTTTCCATCCACAAACACTGCCAGTTGTCTCTGTCTGGGCACCTGGCCCTGCCAGAAGCACTGCTACCAAGATACAAACCTTGATCTGTAAAGTGGGCTGGCATCTTTTCTGCTGTGTCACCTGCAACCCTGATTACTGTTACCTTCTAGAGTAAGTTGTAGTTCAAATTTCAGTGTTAATCCAAATTGGGTACCCCCCCCCCCCCACCCACCACCATCGTTTCATGTCACATCTGTAGGGATCCCATGCAGCTGTACGTGAATCCGATGTAATATGTCCCACCACAGACACAAAACTAGCAAAAGAAAAGAAGCAGAGCTTTACTTTGCATGCACAAATCACCATCCTCCTGGATTGGTGAAGGGATTCATCGTTCCATGCCAATTATTTATGACACTACAGGCTGCTTTCTCTTCCAATCTGCAGTAAATAATGGATAAAAGTCCTAAAAATTTTAATGTTCAAATTTCATGATGCATTTGTTTATCTTAACTGGTCTCCATGATTTTTTTTTTATTTTGTATTCTTAGAAAAATAACCATCCTGAAGTCTTGAAAAGTATCAAAACAATCTGCCTTCTTTCTGGTGTCCTCCACTGTTCTCAGTTTTTTCCTGCGTATATATTTATATGCCTCAAAGAGTATATAAATATAGCATTCCAAGGACATACTTATGGGACAACCTTTGAACGCCCAAAGAAAGCTCAAACTATCTCGTGTATCATATTCCATTTGTGTATGTTAATGAATTGTTGCTTCTGGCACTGATCTTACATGGGTCATCCATAGCTGTGACAATGTGCTGTAGAGTGTAAAACAATGAGGATGTATAGAACAAAGAGGAGTATTGTGAGGGCTTTCTTTCTGAGACTCAACAAACCTTATTTATGGAAAGGATTGAATGTATGGGGAAAACTGGAGCATGTTGTTCTGCTGTGTCAGATGAAAACCTGAACAAAACAAACAGCTTTTGCAGCGTTGGGCTCAGTTAGAGAACAAGAAGAAATGTAAAGTATTGTTTGTTTGTGTTATCTGGGTGGTAATAATGTGTTTCAATGGCCAAAGGAAAATAATTATATGTGTGACAGTTTAAAAAAAAAATGCTTCTTTTGATTAACACTGGGAAACTATAGTCTGCTAACTGTCTGACTTTTGCTAGCACAATTGCTATGCACGGTCAATTAAAGAGAAAATCACTTAAATGAAAAGCATTGAAATACAGCTCTTGTTGAATACACAACTGACAGACAAATTGAATTAGGCAACATGAAACTGACAGAGAAACATGGGAATATTATTATAACCCATGAAAAATTTTGCCTTCATTTCAATATCACTGGTATATATTGGTTAAGTGCCATTGGGATTTTTAGCCTAACATACATGGCCCATTTCTGTTATATTCAAGTCAGCAAAAATAAGAAGCATGGCGTGTTTGGTGTAAAAACAAAAACACATTAAAACAGTCGGGTGTTGAGGCAGCCCCGGCAATTCTGCGCTGTAGAATCACTTACTTTATATGTGGATGCTGAACAAATATTAACCAAAGGTATGCAGTGTTAACGAGATTTCTCCTCCGAACATGAAGGTCTGTGGTCCATGTACTGTTGAAATGTTTAAAACGTTCCAACAAAAACATGAACACGAGGAGGGTACTGCTCAACCCATACCAAGCCAGGTTAAGAGCTTGAAATTATTAGTCTGTATTACAATAAAAGTGTTGTTTTTACAGGAGTGGCTGCAATAGTAAGCACTTGTATTCTCTAAATCTTTTTTTTTCTTATACAATTCTCCAGTTTTAACATTTGAGGTACTTCTTCTGCATAAAGACGTGATCATATAGTACAGTCCCGCATCTTCCCTTTCTCGATGTATTTTCTATACAGTGATGTCGTATTTTATGTGGTGGCTCATGGATAGTTAGTGGTGCTGTTTTGGATGGATAGAGAGAGATAGAAGTTGAGGAAATGAGAAACTGAGAAGAAATGGGGGAGATGGAGGGGAGCTGGAAAGTGAAAGGGGAAAAGGAAAGAGGATGAGATAAATATAGAGAAATATGGAGAGAAAGAGGCTGAGGGAAATTGTTCAGCTGGCCTGCCTGTGAGACATTACTTATCGCTACTCTGGTGAAGAACGGTGGCTCATCTTAAATGTGGTTTCAGTGTTGAAGCCAAACTATGCAAAACAGTCATACAGACCACAGCAAAGCATGGTTCTACAGAAATCCTTTTACTCTCTCCTCTTAACATCCAGCTTTTATCTCTTGGTATAAACCTCTGTGGTCTGTAGAAACTTCTGCTGTATAGCAATCAGAAGAGCAGAGAGGCTGAGCTGCAGACAGCAAAAGCTTTGCTGCCAGTGCTTTGAACTATGAAAATAAATAGTGAATAGGGCTACATTGTGTTAGCCAGGCCCTGATTCCTGTAGTCATCTGTCTTGGTGTACACTGCGGCAGGACTGTTTGAGTTGGACTTTGGCCACCGCATGTGGTAGCAGTAAGAGCACTCTCCCTCTCTCTGGATCACACATTTTAGGGTACATTTAATAAAAGCCCTGGCTGAAGAAGTCATGAAAAAGAGAGAGAGAGAAAAAGGGTGCATGGGCTAATTTTTATACATCTCAAGACTGTTCACTACTGCTTGTCAGATGCCCCTGCACAGAAGATGAGCTCGCTTTAATTACAAACATCTAAATCTGCAACAAATGTCTGGTAGATGGATTCAGACATCTTGTGGGTGAATGCAAATGCATTTGGGTTACAACCAGAGCTCTGTAAACCAAAGGATGTGGACCGATCAGAGAAAGAGACACAGACAGAAAACCTGGAGGAGGTATTTGGATGAAGGTCAGCTGTGATACATCCAAAAACTTCTGCAACACCAGAAAGCAGCCAGCGCCACATGTCTTGACTTCTCACTTGATCGCCAAACACACATGCTCTGTCACATTACATCCAGGTGGTGACAAATGAACATCACATATGAAAATGTTTGTTATATCACATGGTGCTTATCTATGGTCACATGTAATCTGACTCACTAGGTACTGAGATGGTATGTAGTATGAAATTTGATAGAATTGTATTGTGAAGTCTCTTATTGCTTTTGTTTTGTGTTCATAGATTGGTTAATTTAGTTTGCGATTTATAACATTGAACTTTTAAAGCTAGTCATTAAAATGTATGGACTGCACCTAAGAGTGTGATTTAAGAAAATATTTTTGCCATTTTCACAATGTCCTAACACAGTTCAGTTGTTTACAAACAATGACAGTCTCCAGCTGGTGAAAACACTGGATATTCATAATATTTTCTTGTAGATAAACAGATGTAGAAGTTATCCCTCTCGCCCCTCCCTGTCGATCAGACTGACAATATAACTTGAAATTAAAATATTTAATATTTAAAATAAAATCATTACCATTTATTGATTGACTTCTTCATATATATATATGTTTGTATTTTTTTTTAAATACCTTTAGTGTACATTTTATTTTTCCCCTTTGTTATAAACATTAAGTTCAGCCTTAAAAGATTGATTTTGTTATGATGTGAAATTATAAGCTCACACTCCTTGGTGCTGTCAGCATGTGTGCAGTTCTGAAGAGTGATGCTCATTTGATGGATGAGCTCACCAATATCCCTCAACACATGACTGCGAACTTTTTTGATTTAGTAAAATAAAATTTTAAGCAATGCTGCATGAATGTAATAAAAAAATTAATACAACACTGATCATTTGTTTGAAATTCAGTAGAGGGTTAGTGAAAGGGAAGAATGTATCTGATACAAAAACCACCTTTTTTAGTTTTTTTTTTGTCTTAGTCCGTTCTATGCCCCCAGGCTGCTCATGTGCTAAAGAGACAGTATTACAGATGTTGAGCTTGAGCAAAGCAGACCCTGTCTAGATTACCAGGGCTCCTCGAATACTTCCATTCGACAATGTGCCAACAGGCATAGATTTAGCAGTGAGGTGTCGTTGTTGTTAACAAAACAACACATTCTCAGCTACAGGCTTCAAATATTCCTGAACACACTTTGTTTATACTCATCTGTCTTTATGTTTCTGTTGTTCTTCAGTTTCTTTGTGCGATTAATGCGGGATCGCCAAAAAAAGCCACTGAGTTTGATTGAGGAGTGATGAGGAACAGCTTGAGATCTAATTGGAGACGTTTGGAGTTGTGCTCCACATGACGTCTTGGTATTAAGATGTGGTGTCTGGGTTTGAGCTCCTTGCCTGCCTTACTCTGGAGTGTGGGTCATGATCCAGAGCTGTGCTGGCTCACTGCAGCTGGCATTAGATCTCACTATACTCTGTTTCCCATATTTCTCTCATCCCTCTTGATGCTGACTGAGACAGATGCCCTATTCTGCGCCAGATGAAAAATTGAACATTTTTGGAGCCAAATAAATGACTCAAGACATGATGATCTTTCCTATTTTCTGAGAAACAGGTGTTGAAACAAGATTATTCCTATCTATCAAGCCTGGAATGACCAATATACAGTAGTTCATGAAGCTGCTATAGGAGATGTTCCCGAAGTGTATTCCAAGAACATGTTAAATTAAAAAGGAGAGTCTGGGGTTCTGTGTCTAAAGTATGCAAAAGGTACACACATGGAGAAAAAATAAACTCTAAGTGAAAGTAAACATGTGTGAAAATGTTTCAGGGCAGTGCATAATTACTTCAGATTGTTATTGTCCTGAAACAAGTTGATTCTGAACAATACAGAGTTCGTATCCACCTTATGCCGCACAGATGTGTAGAGGTTTTTCTCAGAACATCTTTTGTCCTAACTTAAGTGTCACTAATGGATGTTGGAAATACATTTTATGATGACAAGGCATAGATGCAGAAAGATGAATTACTTCAACAGCTTTCTTTCGTTCTTTCTTTCTTTTTTTTTTCTTTGCAGAGAATTAAGAGGATAAAAAACAGTCAAACTTGACACATTAAGTGGAACACGCTTTCAATATTCTCCTGGCAAGTGCATTTGCTGATTGGGACAATCAGCTGATTCAAAGCTGGTTTGCAGACAATTGCAAAGGAACAATCACCAGTCTGAAATGTGATCTACCAAATTTGCCGCACGTTTTTAGGCCTGTGACTCTGTAAACAGCTGCACTTCTCTCAAGTGTGTGTGTGTGAGTGTGCTTTTCAGCAAACTTGGCTTGTTCTGCCAGACTACATCCAAATGGCTTACCAATGCCAACTGGATTCAAATTGGTAACCGGTTTTCATTCTTGCATGTGTGTGAATCTTATGAAGTGTGACGCTTCTTTTTAATGTTGCAGATGTTTGATATTAATATGTTCCACGTGTTTGGCATCCTATATTTGTCTATTTATCTTGCCATTTTTATCTGTGCAGTTCTGGAACTACTGCACTTCATAGTGTGGGTGCATCCTCTGTTTATTGGAGTGAGATCTGAGAGAGCAATAAGTGATATAGGGCCTCATTCAGCACGCACTGTGAGAGGCGTTGTAGCGTGACTGTTAAGAGGGCAGTCCTCATCAGCATGACTGAGATAGTTTACATGTTACATGCTGTCCAGAGATGCAGCTGGAGAGTTAACTAGTGCTCCGTGATGCAGCAGGAATGCTTCGCCAATGGGGTAAACATGTGCGTTAAAGGGTTGGAAAAATAGTGTACAAAAGTCGGATGAGAACTTTGTTTAATCACTGATGAAGAGGAACAGACTCCTTCACATATCATTTGTATATCTAGAGTATACCAATACACAAAGTCTTCTTGGCTAAAACTTTGGTAACTGAAATAGTAAACTGTATTTTCCCCAAAGTGAAAATTGTTAATAATCCCAAAGAGTCCTGCATGTGTCATAAATCACACAACACTACACATGATTTACATTGCACGAAATGATATCACATCCAAATATCGCATAAATATCACATACTACTTATAATCAATTTATATTAAGTTTTACGCCTGGAATGTCATGGGTCATAAAATTTGTTGGAAGCAATTATAATTAATTTATAATGTGTTTATATCAGCCCATAATGATATTGAAGAATTTTAAGTATTTATGTTTGAATGTGATTTGCTCATATTTGGCCAAGAGAAAATTACAAAGTATAATGACCTTGTTGCCAAGTTTTATAAACAAAGTAACAGATGCTGATAGATCTTAATGCATCAAGAGGTCAGTTTCATATAAAGGGATTTCAGAATGTCAAGAGATGTCACTATCGATCACACCTGGATTAAAATGTACTTGCAGTATCTGACTGGCTCGGCATGTCCTAATACTCTTACATAGCTCCTGATGATCTTTTTACTTAAGTTGAAGTGATACTAAACAAACATCATATTAATGCCTTACATATTAATGACTTCATGGTTTCAGTAATGATGGTTTCAGTTATCTGCTCAATTGTTGGGTAAAAAAAAAAACAAAACAGTTATACGCAAAGTTATACGTAAAAGAAGGAATGGAGTAATCATTCAAACACAGCAAATTTCGATACTGTCCCAGGTCCGCCACATACTCGTAGTATAATTTTGTGTGATGGAATGTGCCTAAATTCACACCACGCATGCAGTTTACGTTCTCTGGTCTAACTGATTTAGTGAGCAGTGGAACAGTACAGTACCTGAATGTTTAATTACACTACGTTCAGGGGCTTGCAAACTGCAGATTCCTTTACACCGGTTTGGCTGTAAGACTACCTGATTTCATTGATCTCAGTAGGATTTTCTGGAGGCCTTGGGTTTCCAAAATCAACGGGCTGGTTCACATCCTCCATCAAAGCCTGTGATTAATATAACACTCCATGCATCACTAACGCTTTACTGCTCAGCACACCAGCCATTTCAATCAAAGCGTATAAAAAGGAAGTAAACCTCCGGAAACTTGTCTAAATCTATTATATCTCATCGAAAAGGGAGCTGTACTTCATTTTTATTGTAGTAACTATTGAACTGAACACCAGTGAACACTCCCACCGCCCCTTCCCAGGAGGGCATGTATGTTTTTCCAATTCATGAAATTAACTTCAAGTGAATATAATAGACTTGGTTTTTCTGTAAACACGGAAAGAGTATTCCTGCACTCATTTGCAATTATTTAACCAACAACATGAGTGGCAAACGGAATTAGTAATGATGATTGAATTACAAGTAAAAGTACACCAAAACAGACATCTGAAAACTTCTGGCCACATGAGGTGTGTATGCATATGTTCGTGTGTGTGTGTGTGTCAGCGCGCATGCGTGCGTGTGTGTGTCTTTCAGAGCACAATTTCCCACTGGTTATGTTTACAGCTTTTACATAACTGGCACAAGGTATGCAACTTTACACCACTGCCATCTGCCATTCAGCTTCATTATACAAACTGCCCATTCAGTTCTCTGTCAGTTCAGTTAATATTAGACTGCACATATAGACTGAGTAACCGGTAAAACAATTTCTGTTACTCAGTGTTCAACGAGAAACAGAAAAGAAAAGAGAGAAAGAGAGAGACAGAAGTTTGAATGTATACAAATGCAAACCACAAGCTCCCTGGAAAGGCAGATATTTGACAACTGATCTTCACACATTTTATTGGGGTGTGTTTTGGATTTGTCCATTCTTTACCTATCTCTATGTAGTACAGAATTTTGACAAATCTTTGTGGTATATGAGGTACACATGTTCCAGTGCAAGATGTTTAACCTTGATGACTATTTTGTCTGGCTCAGCTGTACTGATTGTTTCAATTTTATTCTAATTGCCGCTCTCTGTGATAATAACTCACTGATGAGCCCTTTTGTTTACATGCTTTAATTCTCATGGGTCTCAGATGTGGAATTTCATCTATGTTTAACAACATTACATATTGTTATTAATATTAATCATGTCATTGCAGAGTTTCAAAGTGAAGTAATCTACAGTGTTTATGTACTCTATAATACCAGTGTGTAATACATTTATAATGGACTGTGCATTTCTAATAAGTTATCTTGCCAGATAATTATTTTTTGCTAGCAGTTAAATGACAATACCCAGATATAAGTGGTTTAAAGACTGTCAGTCCCCAGTTAATGAGAAACCCTTGTTACATTATGTCACATAGCAGCCACTTCAGTCTGGGTGAGTGGGACTAAGCATAAAACCAGTCACTACAAGCTGCCTAGCAAAGCAGTGCCATTGGAGGACAGTGGTATTTGTTCAACAATACCCAATAGCTATATAGACTCACTATCTGTGATGTTAACCATCAATGCTAAACCTTCTAAATATATCACTTAAATCTGCTTTAAAAGCAGCTGTGATCAAGCCTTTACTTAAAAAACCAAACCTTGACCCTGAAGCCTTAAATAATTATAGGTCAATCTCTAATTTCCCGTTTCTTTCAAAAATACTTGAAAAATTGTAGCTGCTCAGCTGATAGCCCATATGTCCTCTAACAGTCTGCTTGAAATATTTCAGTCAGGCGTCAGGCTTTTTCACTCTACTGAAACCACGCTTACTAGAGTAACTAATGATCTTTTATTAGCCATGGATGCTGGTGCTACTCCTATTCTTATTCTGCTTGATCTTGACACGGTCGATCACACTATATTGTTAAAGCACCTGGAAAATCAAATTGGCAGTTGTGGCCTGGCGCTCTCTTATCTCTCTGAGAGAAAGCAGTGTGTCCACTATAGTAATGTGACCTCTGAATACAGTGAGCTTAACTATGGTGTTCCACAGGGATCAGTCCTTGGCCCTCTTCTATTCTCTGTTTACATGCTCCCTTTGGGTGACATTATTTGTAGTTACAACATTAACTTCCATTGTTATGCTGATGATTTTCTGACCTATCCGGCACAATGACTAATCTGAATTGGCTAACTTTGAGGCGTGTCTTTGTGCTATTAAGGGTTGGATGTCTTCAAATTTCCTGATGCTTAATGCAGGCAAGACTGAAATGCAGGTCATTGGCTCCTTAACACATAAGCATCTTTTTAGTGATCTTACCCTAAATTTTGACAACTGCATCATCTCTCAAATAACCTTAGTGTGATTTTTGACTCTAGTTTCTTGCTATTCACGCATATAAAAAACACAACGAAAACAGCCTTTTATCTCCTATTTTCTCAAACTTATGGATAATATAATTTCGATTTGACTTAGTTATAGATATGTAAGGCCCTTTGAGACTATAAATAGTGATATTGGGCTGTAAACTTATATTATTATTATTATTATTATTATTATTATTATGTCTACTCAGTGAGAATCTACATGCACTACATGCACTAACTCCTTGCCATAAATGAATGTGACAGAGCTGGGATTTTGCTGAAACTCTGGCAGAGAAGGTTCTGTAAACATATTGTGTTAAGGGAAACTGACCATCTAGTTCATTCAGGGATGTTACAATACGATAAAGACCAGCCTGTACTGTTGCTACGGTTAGTCCTGCACACACACACACACACACACACACACATATGAACACATGCATACAGGTACACTAATACACATACAAACACAACAAAGTGATATGTTGCAGAGCAAAAGGCTGCTAATCAGCTTTCTGTTCAAGTTTTCCTGTGACCTCTAGCCAATCAGGCTCTAAATACCAAAGTGCTGAATTCTAAAAAAAAAACCCATTGTAGGTCTGAGCTCTTGAACTCATTATCCTCTTAATGCATGAATCTAAGTGCTTGCTCACATAAAGGTCTGTGTTGATGTAAAACAAAACAAAACAACAAAAAAAAACATGAAAACACAGACCTTTATGTGAGTAAAAGTGTGTGTGTGTGTGTGCGTGCGTGTGTGTGTGTGTGTGTTTGAGTGTGAGGGCACCCTTCAATAAAAAGATGCACCTAGTCCTTGCTGTCAAAAGGGAGGTGTGTGTACACACTTAGTGTGAATTTCCTTCCGTAAAGCTAAGCCACAGCTTCAGCGCATAAGCCAGTCACTGCTCAACAGTAGTGTGAGTGCAGGTAATCGTGTAAAATGCACTGCCATAATCAACTAAAAGGAAGTCATATACAACATGTAGGAAAACTGCCATCGGTTGGACACTAGCCATATTTCATTTTCAAGGAATTAACAGGTGGATTTGGCACAGTGCCTGGAGTATTAGTGAGTGGTGTGTTAATAAGAGATAAGAACACCTCTTGAGTGATTTCAATAGGTGGTCTGAGTCCTTTTCATTCGCGTTTAGACAAAGTGACTGAAACGTTCATGCCTCAGTCAAGCTGTGAAAGCTGTGCTGACATCATCCATGAGTTTTAAAATCAAGCTGTCCTCAGTGGCACAAAATGCCATGCCCATGCAATGGGTTTCATGAGTTTTCAGATAGTAGCACATTTTAGGTAGGCCTACTTGTCTAGTGCAAAGCTTCTGTAAAACTGGATGAACTTAAAGTCTGTAACAAAAGAAAAAAAATGAAGTAGTCTGTTTATGTAGATTATGTAGATTATGACTTTTGATGTATGATTTCTCTGAGACACAACCTAAAATCAAATTCACAGGTTTATCTTTTGAGACCTTTAGTGTACATTTTTTTTTCTGAATCATAAACTCTATCACTGAACAGTGTTCTGTCAGAAATGTGATTTTATATTGAGGTGAACTGGCTGACATGTCATTTAAATGTGCAGTTTGGAAAATTGCAATATGTTTTAACGAATATGTTGCAGAGTTAATGGTGCATTGCAACGTAGGCAGAGATGTTTCCACATCAATACAAGATTAAGATGTTCTTTCACAGACAGAAAGAGTCAGTCAGTACACCCTTCAGAGACTTGCTATACATCTGGATTGGATACTGTACATTTTGACTGTATGTGAATGTCCTTGAATGTCCTGTCTGCCCATTTTTAATGGAGGATGTTTTAAAAGACTTCTGTATTCAAGGCAGTATAAAGACAAACACAGATTTTTTTTTCATCACTTTTGTGGAAATTACTTCTTTCATTTCTTAGTCTCCTTTCTATTATTGCAATAGCTCAGTAAATAATGTCATTATCTATTTAATACACAGTAAAAACAAAATATTTGCTAGGTCAACGTCTATGTGTTATCTGCTATAGAATGAAAGATATGTCAATAATTTCCTCTGAATATCCTGAAAGGGGCAGATAGTAGGAAACAACTGGTCATTAAGCTTAGGCCAACTGTGCCAATTTAAGTCTGCTGACAGAGGTTAAGTCTGACCTTTTCTCCCAGTGGATGAAAGAGTATATTCTCTGAGTGAGTGAGTGCGTGCGTGTGTGTGTGTGTGTTTGTGTGTGTGTGTGTGTGTACACACATGTATGTGCATGCGTGTCTGTGTGTGTTAGTGTGTGTTTGTGTATGTGTTGAGTCTGCACGTGCTGAAGTGTTTCAAACATGATTGATTGCTCCTAAATCTCTATGTTCGTGTGGTGACATACATATGATATTTAAAGAGCTGCAGTGCTCTGGTTTCACATTGTTTGAGAGTAAGGCAGTATTCTTTACACTGAGTAAATTTTGCCCACGCCATATGCTGACATACCGTGCACATATATCAATGAGACATATTCCATTAACAGCTTGGCATTTGAAAACTGAAAGATATTTAGGAATAAGAGACATTCATTTACAGAAGAGCCTCATCACAAATGAAAGGGATTTGTGACAGATTTAGGAGGTATGAATAGTTCTTGAAAAGAATTAGCAGACCTGAAAGAAGTTTTTTTTTTTTTTTTTAATAAACTAACTTAATTCTGTTTAGACTTCCGTGAGGGCTACTGCAACCTTTGTCTTTGTGACCTTTTGAGCCATTAGTCATAACCCTAAAGCTGAGATTTCCCTAACAACATGCCATTAGTAGAAAAAAAAAGTTTTAAAAGGATATCAGGGCCAGCGTTGGATTGGCTCTTGGTACAGTTCACCCGTCGGCTCCTGTTAAGACTGGGTAAACAGTTCAGAGAACTGTCCCAGCAGGTGGGTCTCTACCCCAGCACAGCCAAGACTTTGAAAGGATTTGAAACAGTCTGGATGGCACAGAGAGGAAGTGACATTGTGCTGGCTGTGTGTTTGGACTTAATCCCTGTCATCTTCAAACATGGCTGCCCTTTCATCAAGGTTACATCATTGCTATTTATGGGGAAACACGCTGAGCAGTGGACTTTGGGGGCCAAAGTGATTTTATAGTTCACTGGCAATTATGAGTCACGCTTGTCTTGAAATTGTGTTCGCACTCTTAACTAGTGGCACTACCTGATAATTTTGGACTTAACCTGATGTGTGTAATTAAAATATATTCAACACTGTGATGAGGTCATGTTAAAACTAGGAAAGTTAATAAATTCATGTAAGTCTAAGGATAAGTATTGTATTGTGTGAGGTACAGTAAGATCCTATAGGTGAAGGCACAGTTTACTCAGACAGAAAAACAATTCCTGGACTCTGCATATGTGTTTCTGTGGCTCAAATGTCCAATAAAGCTATTTACTTATTCATTCAAATTCCCCCAGGCACTTGAGGAAAACCAGTCATTATTCCTTCCATGCAGACCAAGAAAAGAGAGAGGGAGATAAAGTGTATGTAGGTGTGTGACTGCGAGTTTTGTGTGTGTGTGTCTGTCTGTCTGTCTGTCTGTGTGTTTGTGAGGGCTGGTTGGGTGAGGACAGAGAAAGGAAATAGGAAATGGACAGACAAAACAAAAGAACAGTGTAACAAAAGTGTGTGTGTGTGTGTGTGTGTCTGTGTCTGTGTCTGTGTGTTATGCATGAGAGAGAGAGAGAGAGAGAGAGAGAGAGAGAGAGAGAGAGAGAGAGAGAGAAATGACAGAGAGGGTGAGAGAGAGAGAGAGAGATGAGAGCTGTTTTTCTTGTTAGGGGAACAGGTGGAAAAATTAAGTGGTGTTGGCAGCTAACTGCAGAAATCCAGATAGTTACTTTAAGGAGCCTTTTCCAATGTCTGTGTTTGTAATTAATCTCAACCCATACACTGACACATTAAAGCTGTATAACCTCAGGAAAGCACAAATGAATGAGTGTGCTTTAACTAGATCCTCATTTTTAATGAACTTCAAAAGAGCTCTGTAGTTTTTATCTTCTTGGGTTCATGGTGACTCTAATTGTATTGGGTATATTTAAAAATGCTAAATTTACTCCTGAGGGGTTTACAAACTGAATTCCAATAAATGCAGGCATAATAATGTTACACTGATTATAAGGTAGACTGAGTAAATTTGAACCTTTGGGATTTTTTGAGAAACTTACAGATAATTAAGAGTACAGCATTATGTTATATTGTAAACAAAAGTGATATCAAATGCAGAGCCATAAATTCAGATTCAGATTCAAATTCAGATTCAGATTCAGACAACTTTATTGGTCCCAAGAAGGGCAATTCATTTGCAGTTTACCCAGTCTATACTACACCATATTGTACCATATCATATCATACCATACCATATACACGTAGTAAATATGTCAGCAGTATAAACTTTGCAAATTGCCTGTTTCTTTGTTCTGACAGTTGAAAGCTTGGTTTGTTCATGAGACGGAATTATATAGTGTGCACAAACAGTAAAAAAAAACAAAAAAAAAAACACGTAAGCTTTACATTCTCTAATCCTCCAGTCTAAAAAGTTTTAGACTTGGTGAAAATTGAAGTTAAAATAACACCCTTCAAAACCCCAACTATTGTATCATGCTTTTATTAATTCTAAAGAGAAGAATTATGCAGACAAAGGTCTGTTTAAAGATCAACTCCCCGAAAGAGCAGACAGAAAGGAGTAAATTCTGAGTGCAGTTTTCTACTGATCTAGAGTCATCTATCTTTTATTCTCTATCCTGATCTGAGCATAAAAAAATCAAAAGACCTCGTATCTAATGTAGCAGCTGCTCATGTCAAATGGGCAAAGAAAACTGTGCTGTCTATTTCAATACCTATGCTTTCTATGCTTTAGCATCTCTGGTTTAAGCTGTGTGTAAGATACGTTGCTTTTCATCCTAGACACTCTCTTGAATAAAAGCTGTGCAATATTCAAGCATATTCATGTAATTAAAAGGAGCTTCAAAGTCTTCTAACAGTAGCACTTACTGCAGGGCAAAACCTGCAGGGAGCTGCCCCACATTAAACTAGGCTAGCATCATTATTTCAGTGGAATTGTCTCTTTTTTTAACTTTTAACATTTTACCGAGGTCTAAACATATTAGAATATGAGGACAGAAAATCTTCAAGGCCGCATTTTTTACAACAGAATACAACAAAGCAAGTCTTTGAAGATCGCATTTTCAGTGTTTACTGTTTTTGTGCATTTGCTTATGGACAAAATAAATATCCATAAAACTTAATTTTGATAACAATTTGATTTAAAAGAAAATCTCTGCAAAGACTAACTGTGAAACATTGTTAACATCAGCACATCAAAGGAGGTCATTTTCATTCCAAAATCTAAATCCTAGCATCTTCTTGCATGTTTTACTTTCTGTACACAAGATAGATGATCCACAAGATGGATGGTGATGCAGTGGGCAGAAAAGTGAAGTTCAAAAGCCTAATGAGTGATTATGTTTAGCCAATGGACCAGATGTACATAAAAGTAACTGAATTATTATCTGAAAGAAGAGAGGATGTAACTGCAGGTCCACACTGAGGTGCTTAAAACCAGATAAAGCTTTGCTTTAAAATTCCTTTTTATGCTGCTGATTTGCACATCTAGACAACTGAAATTTTAAATTTTTTTGCTTGATTTGTCAGTAAAGAATATAGTAAGTATATAGTAATAGTTACACTATATAGTTACTAGATCAATACCATATACCATACGGTTACCAGACGAAACATCTGATCAAATATGTTCTCTTTGTGGTTTTTCTGTGGACCAGTCTTTCCAATTCTGGAATCATGGTGTATTCCACCTTTTCAGTCATGACATTTAACCCTGGCCTCAGTGGCAGCTACCATTGTATGTGGTATGAGGCTCCACTCAGCATCAACATAATCTCCTCACTACTGGGACACTAGCATAATAAACCTTTGAACTCCTCACCCGACCGGCAGACAAAGGCATGCCCTGTTTTGTCTTTCTGTGTAGTCACTCGGGATTTTGCCCAACTGTGCTAAGTAACGGCTAGCAAGATTAAGTGTGCCTGCAGTGCTAAAAGGCTTCCAGAAATTTTTACCCAAATTCAGGTCCATAATCCAAGGCATCTTGTGGCATTTAAAAATGATCAAAATTTATTTGCTAGTACTGGATGTTTGTTTTCGTAAGCTTTTGATCCAATTGCCCAAAAGGGGTACAAGAAGATTTTTTCAAGTCATTATAATCAATGACATAATAAGCGATAACACAGCAGCTGACCTGTATAGCTATTACTATTGGTTGCCATTTAGAGGAAATATAACCAAACCTTGTCAGCAAGGACAAAAATTTTTGCTAATGTTTTGACCTTTCAATTTTACTGCAAGAACGCTCAGTGTAACTCACTTCAGTTGATTTAAAATTTAAAAAAGATAAATCTATGAGTTGGGTCTGTCTCTCTATTTGTCCGTCTGTTTGTGCTTTGACAGAACTTTATTGAACTCATTCAAAGCATTCATTTGAGGGCATCAGTTCAACTGATCCTCCAGCTTCTGAAACTAAACTCTACTCTTTTGAGGTAAAAGCCTGGAGCCAAAGCCCTCCCTCTGGGAATGTTGGACTAATAATAGCATGTCAGGGAATCACTACCTCATGTGTGACGTTCCCAAAGTTTCTGTGTCCATATCCTTCCCATCTCTCCTCCCGTTCCCAGGTTAACCATCATGAACCAATCAACAGCAGACTAGGGAATGTTCTCTGGAATGACAATTAAACGAACAAAGAGCAACCCATGCAGTGAACCGGGACAAATTGGAGGAATAAGTACTTGCCAAATCCTGTAAGCGTGCAGAGACTGGTGGGTTTTGTGCACTGTAAAACGTGTATGCATAGTGGTGCAGATATAAACTCAGGGCTTGTGCTAATCACTGACATGCTCAAATGATGACCATGCTGAGGTCATTTCCTGCCCAGGGTGTGTTCAGTGCCATGTTAGAGTTCAGAGAAAGGGTATTGTTTATATGTCACAAGGTGATACAGCTCATCTGAAATCCATTGACATGCATTACTGTGATCTAATAGGGAGTTTGAAAATACTGTTCTTTGGAGGAACTTAGAGCATGCAAGCTTCTCTTGTTCCCAGTTCAGTTTCTTCTCGGCATTTATCCAGCTGCGGATGCAAAAGACCACCAGAGCAACTAGGTTGTGCTGAATTTATTAAAATTTGAAGAAAAGTTACATGTAGGTCAGCCACTAGCTAGGCAAATTTTTCTTTTTTTTTTTGTATGAGTTTCTTTCTTTTTTGTTTTGTTGGTGAGGAAGAGATTTCATGTCAAAAATTGCAGATGTTGTTTGGGCTACACTGTAAAAAATGTCCATGAATTTATCAGTGCAGTGCTGTCATGACAGCCAAAACTGTAAAGAGAAAAACAATGAAGCAGTGTTTAATTTACAGTATACTGCAGTAAAATGCTGAACTTAACACAACTGGTAATTTTATTGTAAGAATATGTTGAAAGAATCATATTTCTTTGTAGAATTTACAGATTACTCTAGTTTAAACACACACAAAAAAAACAGTACAATACAGTTACAATTACAACATGACAGCGTTAAAATAATGTTTTTTGTCAGGTAGATTTTTTTTATACAGAAAGAAACTGTAATACATTTTTCAAATTCATATGTTACACTTTACAGATAAGAATATATACAAATAGGCCTAGAGTAAAATTATGTTAATATGAAGGGTTTAAAAAAAGAGGTGATGTGTCCATTTAGAATTGAGTAGGCCTATATTTAACGATATATTGGTAGGGTAAAACTATAATAGTAGTAGTGTAACCTGCACTGTGTAGATAAGCACAGTCCCGCACCGGACTCGAACTCATTCTCCGACACCTGAAAAAATGTGCTAGTGACAGAAGCTTGCACCCATGGGTTTTAGCCTCCTTGCTAGCATGCTCGCCCTCCCATGTCTGAGGGTGTGAGTGCAAGTCCAGCGTGGGACTGTGCTCAGGACTGATACACCTGATTCCACTGATCAGTGAATCACACAGCCCTTAATTAACTTAATTAAGTGTGATAATAAAGAGTTAAAACAAAGAGGTGCAGGACATGGGGTCCTCAGGAGTTAAGTTGAGAACCACTGGTCTACACAATGCAAGGTACACCTGCACTTTCCTGTATAAAGGCTGTTGGACTTACCGCTTTAAATTGTAAATTTTTTGTAAATTACAACAGTTTTAAACTGTATATTTTACTGGCTGTTCTGTAAAGTTGTTTACGTTTGTATTGTATTTTTTACAGAATTATTCTAGCAACCACAGCTGCCAGTTTTTTGTTTTTTGTTTTTTCCAGAAAAACTTTTTTTTTTCTTTTTTACAGTGCACCGCATCTTTTTAGTTTTAATTAATGATAACAGCAGACTAAAGAAACCCCAGAATGTTTGATCTTTAGTCTCTGTCCAAATTTGTGCTTCATATGAAATCCAAATAACTTCCTTTTGGTCCTGGAATAGACTATTTGTGTGCCAGCTTACATACTGAGTTAAGCTTTTCTTCCCAGTTATATTCTCAACATTATGCAGTATTACCATTACCAGTTAATCAAATTGTACTTAAATCGCATTTAAAGTTTGAATTGATTGCAAGACAAGTAAATGACCTCCCCATTCATTCTCTCTAAAGTTTGCCCAGTTATTCTGTGCTTTGGGGTAGATCCACAGTCTGCTTTTGTTCTACAGCAGAAGGGTGCTTTGGGTTTCTTGGACATGTGAGCTAATTAAGCTTCTCTTCCGGAGTTTAAAAGCTCACTCTGAATCTCCATCTCTCACCTTCCCTGCCAGGTCCGTGTGAGAACCAGTGTCTTAAACTTGTTTTGAGGGGCTAGTTCAAAGTGATGGAGGGAGGATTGGGTATTGTTTTCGCTTTTGATTGCACTTTAACTACTAAATGGAGTGAAAAGCCTCACCATGACAAGCCCAGTCATGTGTGAAAATAAGTGCCGTGGTAGTGTCCTGATAATTAAGACGTAAGCACACATTATTATGCAGGGAAATATTGCCATAATGATTCCTGCTGGGCCAGCTTTGAGGGTAAAAAGGATTGAATGGGAAATTGAAATAATGAGTTGATTTTAGTCTGACGATTAAAGTTTAGAGTGAAGTGCATGCCTCTGCCAATGCTGTGAATCTTAAACATCAGATCCGTTCCTCTACAGTCCTACAGACTCAAACAACATTCCCTTTTTTTTTGTTTGTTTTTTTTTGTTTTGTTTTGTTTTGTTTTTCCCACTGGCCATCTGATCTCACGTGTTGCTATTACCTCTTCCACATGAGTAATATCTGTCCAAAATCAGATTGTTCCAGAAAACTGGAAAATCTAATCGCATGTTGGATTATACTGTAAGCATACAATGCAACGGATCAGTCACAGAGATATTGGAAAATAGGAAGACTTTATTTTTGGACCCCCTCTTTACTTAAGAGCAGAATAATTTGTTGTTTTTAAGCCTTTTTCCAACAACTGTGGCACACTACTCCCAAATCTGTTCAAGTGGCTGCTTAAATGGGTGACATTAGATATTTACAGTAAATCCAAGAGCTGTTATTAGAGAGGTATTATAGTTCTTTTGAAGACTTGATCAACACAGCAGTCAGGATTTGATAGGAGTGAGACATATCTGGTAAATTCATTATATCCAGTCCATACACATGACACAGATTAAGCCAGGAAGACCTTATTGAAAACTGTATTGAAAACATATCTGTTAACTCTTTGAAGCTTCAAGTAACTTTTACAACAAACCCATTCAAGTAAAGGCAATGTAGTCCGGATGAGCGTCAAATAATCACACATGGCAGAGAGCTTGAGTGTATGTGTGTGTGTGTGTGTGTGTGTGTGTGTGTGTGTGCGCGTGTGCATTTGATGTTCTTGGTACTTTGATTAAGAGCAGTGTTTTATGTGAACCATGAAAAAATTTAACAATCTTGGCTACACTGCTGTCTCATTCATTTCATGGTAGTTAGCAGTATATGCTATGTAAAATTTCAGCAATTTCCTCTTGCAGTTAAACAGACATTACTTCACTAGCTAAGAAGCTATAGCTTTTAGGGTGTTTAGTAATGTTTTACATGGTAAGACTGTTTCTTATGTTGAGACCATATGGAGTTTACACAGACCCAGTGTCAAAGACATCCATCACTCTCCCAACTCAGTGAGGTGCTGTTTTTTTTTTTCTCCCCACAAATTATTTTGCATCAAAACTGCTTCCAAATCTCTCTAACCAGACACTACATATGGCTCAGGGTATATTTTTCTGTAACTCAACAACGCAAGTTTGAATTAGTCTAAGACATGTCAATAAGTTTTTTTCTTCTCTCAGAACTTTCTCCTCCAATCTTAAGTTTAAATGTGCCACCAGAGAATGCGGTAACAACTACAAAATAATTAATACTCCATCCCTTGTCTTACCTTCCTCATTCTGTGGTCTCTATTCTGATTCCGAATGGTAATAATGAAAGCAGTAGTTGTGACATCTGTCTTTCTTGAATGTTGGGTGAGTAGGGTCAGTCCAGAGAACTTTCATGGAAGAGTCTGATTTCAGACATGGACCATGCAGATGCTCTGGAGCATTGTTGTTAAAAAAAAAAATAAAAAAATCCTGCCATTAAACTAAAAAAACTGGATTGTTTTAAGCAATCTGGCACTTCGTCCACTCTGTTCTCAAAATCCATGAAGCTGTGTGAAGCATTGGTTTCCCATGGAATTAGGACAACTACTCTGAGTATGATGTCTGTTTGTCTCCTGCTGACGGAACCAGAATCTTAAGTAATCCTGATGAGAAAAAGATGTTGTACCTTCTACCACAGAACAGAACAGCGTTAAACACTGATAGACATGTTTGATGAAAACACCCTGAATATACCTCAGCCATTAAGATACATGACATGTATGTGAAATACATGACATTTTCCAGATCATAAATTACAAATTCAACCTGATTATACCTCCAGATTAGAATAAATTAGAAATGTTACTGAGTTCTCCTAATCTTTTACCTTAAAAAAAATGACTTTTAATTTGTCCCTAGTCACTTCATTAGCTTCAGCAAGCCCCTCAACCCCTTTTTCCAATTTTGGATGAAAAAGTATTTTTCAAGAAACAGCATGTACACTGTGGATAGTTAGTCCAAAACATCTGCTCTGAAGAGAAAAGTGACAGTCCTCAGTTAATAGTCCCCATTCAACACATTAGAGGAAGGCACTAACTGACACTAAACGGAACAACACTGAGCAACACTTAAAATGGTCTTCCTGACTCTGCTTAGGGTGACGCAGCACTCCTATCCATGGCAAGCATACAAATATACCAAGCCAGAAATCATGTGTTTCTAATGCTCTCATTTGTAATGCCTCGAAGAGAACATTTTGTAATACTTGCAAGGAAAGACTGCACGGAGATCTTGGAGTGTTGTAGCTGGACTTTTGGCATTTCTGCCTTGTCTTTCCTAAATTTTCACACATGGTAGTAATGCAATGTTGTGCATGAAGGACATGGTCCTGATGATTTATGTATATAAAATGAAAAAAAAAAGTGGATTGTTCCTTTCTTTGTTTTTGCAAGTTGGATGAATATTATGAGCTACTGCATTAAACCATGTGAATCTTGTCTATAAGAAGCAGCTGTGTAATTTAGGAAAATAACCAACATTTTTCTATCTTTGAACATTTGTTGTACATTGATTTCTTGATAGTCCTGCCTTTTGAGTCTGTGTAGGAAAAAAATCAGGTGGTTTTGTAGAACAAAGCTGCTCTGGAGAAAGAGTTGAAAGGTGGCAAAGCCTCCTCCATGTTTGAAAAATGATATTTCTTGTTAAAAACCGAGAGAACTTAATGTCTTTTGCAGATGACATTTGTAAAAAGGATGTTTTCCTCCTGAGATGTGTGCAACTGCTCTTCAGTTCCTCGTCACGGTTTGAGATCTCATGGTCATCTCTTTATGACGAAGGAAAGTAAAAGAAAAACTACTAACAATAGGTAGCTGTCCATAACTCCTTGCAGGATATGTCATGGCCAGTGGTAAATGTTATCAGTGGTTCAGGGTTATGGTCAGGGCCCTCAACTACTGTTAAACTTATTCAGTGTTTGGTGGCTTATCCCTTAACAGAACAATGGGATGTGCTCCCACTGAGTGAATGACCCTGAACTGCTCTCAGAACAGTTTTGCTGCTATTGTGCAGCTGTTGATTTAGTGAAGGCTGTTGTGATGCAAAAGGAAGTTCACGTTTCTGCTCGACTGATAAGAGTGCAGAGAATGCCTATGTCTCTATTCACAGTGCTGACTGAATGGAATCTCTCTCTCTCTCTCTCTCTCTCTCTCTCTCTCTCTCTCTCTCCTTTATTTCACCCCAACTAAAACCTGACACATTTCCTTTTGTTTAACTTTGCCCTTATCTGACGTGACAACATCTTAATCCAAATTTTCTCCAGCTGTTCGATTTTATTATCCTGTTACATTATATGCCTTTCTGCTAAGGATGCTAGGAGTGAACTCACTTTGTAGTTTGCCCCTTGGTCCCTTTACTAATTTCCCTCCATATGACCTTAGGGTTTCCTATCAGTAAATAGTGGTGTTATTTCTGTCTGCCACTATGTCAAAGATACTTTCACAGGATATCTGATCTGCAGCAGAATGTCTAAGATACAGTAGCTGACTTCACTGAAAGTGAATCAGGCTTAAAATTCTCAAGCAGTACTGAATTACCACAGTTTTTGATTTCAGTGACTTTGCAATGTAAAGTACTGAGATAGTAAATGACAAACATGTAACTTTGTGGTTTGGGCATTTGACAATATTCCACGAGTCCTGGAAATTATAAAAATAAGTATGATTTATCATGCAGAAATGGTCAGCACAAAAACCAACAAACTGGAATGTTGAGGATTTACGTTCCTGTCACAAAAAATGTCAGAACTCCAAGGCAAGGATCACTCCACAATCAACTGCACTCCAAGCAGTTTTTATTGGAGGTTCAAGGTCAATCCTGGTGATAGAAACAGAGAAATAAATATCCACAAGGCACTAAAAGTGATTTATCTTTCCCCTTTTCTTCAGAGAACATGCTTTTCATATGGATTTTCAACTCTACTCTCAGTGCTTTAACAAATATCATTTAAAAAAGAAATCTCTACATCACAGCTCCTCTCTAAATGTCTACATCACAGTTATTTCTGGTTATACGAAGTAAATGTATTTTAATTGTGCCCACTGGTAGGGTAACTTTATGCTTGTCTTAAGCTCAAAGCTGACAGCTGTTGAAGCAAGAAATGCATCTCATGCAATCTGGTCCTCCTACACCTCCTGGCCTTGACATTGAGTACTGTGTTGAATTTAAGAAAAACCCCTGGGAGAGTGCCACACACTGTCTTAGAGACAGACAGGTTCAGCAGGGTGGTTGTGTGTGTGTCTGTGTGTGTTGGGCAGGGAAGGGGAGGGTTGATGTATTCTGCAGAACTGTCAAACGTTAAACAGTAAAACAGAGGAGCCCACGACCCACTAACCCCAACCCAGGGACTACGTTCCGCTTCAGCCAGTGTCAGTATCCCTGCCCCCCTCTACAAGATGTGTGGTTACCCTGACTGAGTGGTGTGGACATTATTTACAACGATTCCTGGAACATGCTTTTGGGCGCGTCCACAGCCTGATGACTTTATGTAGTTGCATGTGTGATCAGAGGACACAGTTAGAACTGTTTTCATTTGTCTAATATACCATTCCATCATGACATCCTGATTTGTACAATGTAGACAGGTTTCAGTTTCTGTAACATTCCACACTACTAAAACATCACAGCATGTGCCAAACTGAAACAGAGCTAGATGTGTGGCAGCCCACAGAAATCCACTGGGTATCACTGATTTTTTATTTTGGTTAAAAAAAAAAAAAAAATTAAAAAATATAAGACAACAAATTTTGTTTTGTTTTGTTTTTTCTTGTGTGAAAGGCTATAGCCCTAAACCTAAATAAATTTGCATCTGATGATGCTTGTTTTTAACCCTAAGATTTTTTTTTTGTTGTTGTCTTTTTGTTTTTCTTTTAAGGACCCTTTTGCATTCAAAGAACTTTTTTTGGAAGAAAGGCGTATTTAAGGATTCTTTGGAAGACTTATTTCCAACAAAGTTTACAGTACATTATACACACACACACACACACACACACACACACACACATATATATATATATATATATATGTAAGAGTTCTAGGTGGAACCTTTAGGACATAAAAGAGTTCTAGGTAGAACCCCAAGGGTGACTTCTTAAAACAGTTCTTAGTAGAACCTTCTGGTCAGGTTCTAAGGCTACGTCCACACTAAGCTGGCTAAATCTGAAAACGCATAGTTATTTCTCCGTTATTTCCCTTCCGCCCACATTTAAATGGCATTTTCTGACACCAAAAGCGATACTTTTCAAAAACGCTCTCTGAGGTGCATAAATTTCAAAACTCCGGATTTGTGTCATAATGTGGAAAGGGTAAAAAGAGAGTTTCAGAAACGATGACATATGGTTGCCATGACACTAGTGAAAGTTTGTGCTCAAGACACCAAAACTAAGGCGTTTCAGCGGGTAAGTGTGGATGCGGAACATTTGGAAAATGGTACAAAAATGGTAGTGTGGACAGAGAACATTTTACATCAAAGTGTTTTTCAGATTTACCCGGTTTATCCAGTGTAGTATAACCCTTTACTCAGGGATTTTAGAAGAGCCCACTGAAAAGGATCTAGGTATAACATTTACAAATAATTAGAAAAATCAAACAAGGACCCTCTCATCCTGTTATTCCTCAGATAACTATGATGACCTACCCAAACAATGAAAGTGAGCAATAAAGCACTGTCAAAATTTCTCTCTCTGACTCACATCTCTGGGCTGCTACAAATCTGTGAAGTCCATGGCACACTTTAACTTTTACACATTTTCATTGCACTTTAATAAAGTGCACTTTATCATTCTGCTTCCTGCTTCTGATAAAATCCAATAAATGACATCGTGCTGAGTAAGACAACACGAACTGTTGATTCATCGGCTAAATTTCAATATCATCGTTCTGCAATAATACCCTTTTATCTTTAGATTAACAACTAAATTTCCAATTGGTTTCAGTAGTTATTCAAGCTATATGATAATAATAATAAATGCTCTGGTTTTTACTAGATAAATTGATCTATGGTTGCAAATGGCTGTAAAGAATGAAGTTATAGTTAGTACTATGGCAAGCTTGATTGTATGCTATATGCTTGTGTGTTTGTCATGTGCTTGATTCCATTAGTTGCATGACTAACTGTTAAGAAATTAGCTAGAACACCACAACACAAGGTTTGTTTGCTTAGCTACGTTAATACTGGTTGCAACCAGCATGGACAACTAAGCAATTATCGTCATGCAAAGTTCTTTTGCTTATGATGTAGACCAGACTTCAGAAATGTGTTGCAGTGTCAGGAGTACTGCCTCAGTCTTCGAGTTTTGTGTTTCCCATGGATAAACAGAGTCATAAGGCTCTTCTGTCTCCATCTCCCCAGGGTTTCTGTTCCAGCCGGAGGCCTATGACTAAAAGTACACATTCTATTTACAGATTTGATTATCTGACCGCAACCAAATAAGAAAAGAGAATCATGACATGACTAAATTTACTGCTGTACACTTACCTTCCATGGGGCACAAAATAAATAATAAAGACAAGACTCCAGCTGTGATGCCAAGACAAGAAAAACTTTGGTTTTTAAAAAGGACAATTTAAGATAAGATGGTTTACTTTGAAATTCTAATGTCCACTTAGATTTCTGAGCCAGGCTTTACTGGATTTTTTCCATATTAGTCTGTGGAAACATTTGATTCATGGTCCATTTAAATATGATAACTGGCTTTAACAAACATATTCAATATGTTCAATATTCGTGGAATTCAAACAGTCCTGCAAGTATCTCTTCCTTTTGCCTTGTAATGGAAGAACTCAGAGAACAGAAAGAAAAAGAAGAGAAATCAATAAGTCTTCCATTCTGTCAGGGGAATGCTTGCTGACTGGCTTTTTAACACAGCCTCTAATCTTGAGCAGCTTCCATTTATAGTTAGGTTTTGTTTCCTGCCATTGTGTGCCAGGAATGCTCAGGCATTTCGGCACCTCTCCAATGTCCTGTCTACCCCCTGGCAGCAGGTCTCTCTTTACTACTGGCAACATGAACAGGAAGACAGAGGTGGTGCTATGACTAACTATTGGAGGTTTAGATCCTACAGCTAATTACCTCTTATTCCTTCAAGAGATATTTCTGAGGAAATGTTAATTGACCTTATTTACTTTATATTGCTCTGTTATGTGAAAAAATGATCCAAGATCAGATTTTATGACTTTGGAGAAAACCATTAAAGTCATCCCCATGAGACATGACATAGCTGATCTCAAATCAGCCTTAAAAGAACCAGAAGGCATGAGTGGTAGCATGTATTGTTTGAAAGGTAGCTACAACTTAGTATCCATTCTCTTTGTCAAAGGGCCTTAACTGAGAAGGTCATTTTTATCCAGACTAACCTCAGTTTAGGTAACCAAGCCTGGCTCATGCCTTCTTGAGGAGAATGCTCTTCATCCCATGATTCACACAACTACACAGATACTGTGCCACTTTCCACTTGACAAGCAGTGAGAGGGAAAGCAATCTTGGCCATATCATTTCCCAAAGGTAGCATGACCAATTTCAATCCTCCGGCAAATGCACCACACCTGGCATTCAACCCAGGAGTCTCTTATGTAGGATGTACTTCTGCAATGTGAGACAGTGCCTTACATGGGTGTGTTACTCAGTGCCCCTCGAAGGTTCTTTTGATACTGTTTGTGCCAACTCATTACTGCATTTCATCAGTGGAACAGAAGACTGCTGACTAAGGTCCAGAACTCTATACCAAGACTAGGCTGGACCCATTCTTCAAATGTACAGTGAGAGCTCTGTCTCCAGCATTCAGAACTCTGTAAATGCAGCTCAGCAAACCAGCACTGCCTCATTGCTCTGTTGAAGGGCCAGCCGCCAAAGGATCCATAATTATTGGAGCGCCTCGTCCTGATTGCACCCTCTTAGTTGCTGCTTTATGGTGTCTGTCTTTTAACATTTTACATTTCCTCTAAGTGGAGCTGAATGCTGAGACTGCTGTACATTTTGCAGGACTGGTGCTTTTTCCAGTTGAGTAAAGTTGTTTTGAGTTCCCATCATTAAAACTGAGTTGTGTGGCTTTTCCCCAATGTATATCCCACAATAGTGGAAATTATTTATTTCTGTCTGCAAGAGGTTTTGAAATGAAGTTTTGAAATCCAGTGGGTTTTTTTTTTTGTTGTTTTTTTTTTCAGTTAATGCCATTACAGACTATAACATATGAGGCAACATCTAATGACTCTAAAGGCACACTTGTGTGACATCATGCAGTCATGCATTTATACTCCAATTGAACATTATTTGGTAAACCAGTTTATTTTTTTAAGGCTGTGTGTCACTGTACTTCTGTGATCTAGGTAAGCAAAGGAGCCTGTTCTTAAAGGGTTCAAGGTTTTATGAATGCAGTGTGAATTGAATCACATGTGTCATCTAACAAAAGTGCATAATCTTTTAGGAATGGACTGCGTATTTCATAACTTTTTTTAAGTATAACTTCAAAATCTCAAATACTTTTCAAGTCTACACAAGTATTTATATTCTAATTATCACTATGTCTTGTTGTGCATATCTTGACTGAATAAGGTGAGACACCACCATTTTTTGCAAGCAGTCATTTTTCACGAAGACCACCATAGCAGAGTTTAGTTATGAGATATTGGATTTAAACTGTACCTCAACATGTCAGCTCCAAATGATGGATTCAGTTGTAATCTCCCAGTATGGGAACCACCTCCACACTCTGCATTCAGCATACCCACCACCTTAGCTAATATACATCTGGCTAGTCTGGCTAGGGGTCTGTACATTTCTGTTTCTCCAGCCTTGTGTCTGATCAGATAATGGCTTTGCTGACACTTTTCAGCAGACGTTGAACCCTGCGAACAAAACACGGAGCTATAATTTTTCAGCGTGCTTCCATAAAAATACCTGAACCAATTCCAAGAGTTATTTGTTCAAATAGTGGGCATGAGGAATCATTAATGGGACCCAGTAATTGAGCTGTACCACAGACTGTGTGCATTTTTTACTCATTTGGAGCAGTCGTAACTGACAATTTGTTTCCTGGAGCCAACTGGAGTTATAAATCATTTTTCCAAATGGTTTGAAACACAGTGTTCTAATGCAGAGCTGTCCCATAAGACAACCATAGGCATCAGCATGTATTTTATATCTCAAAGAAGTGAAATCAAATAAGAGGAAGACGCAGTGTCCAAAAAAAGCAGATTGTGAAGATGGAATATGAACCAGGTGCAGAGCTTGGAGAGTCTTCACAAAGATCTCACCACTGAATTTAATAGCAGGGAAACATTTAAGGCAGGCTTCCTCAAGTGACTTTGTGAACTTGTGGATACTCACGCAATGCTCAGCCCTTGACTTGCCAATTATTGTAAAGTAGTTAAAACAGACGGTGCCAATAAAGCAGCAGTGCTACAATAATAATCTGCTTGCTTGGTTTGATGTGTGATTATATTACATATGGTTGTACTGTCAGGTTGAAATGTTATGTATTCTGTGTATTTCAAATATACGTTTTTTTTTTTTTAAATATCACGCCATATGAACACATACATAATTTTGGACACACTAACCAAAAAGCTGAAAAGCCCTCTTTTGCATTATACAGTATATGGACCACCATAGGGGCTCCACAGTACTCTGAATTTCTTGTCTGAGACAGTTCTCAAACTGGACAATTTGAGACTGTAAATCCACCTCAGGTTCTGATAAAAGCATGTCTCTTTGCACTACTAAAATGGATATTTCTTTCTGAGTTGTAAAAACCACATAAGGCAGCCTTGCTGAACAAGCTTTATTGGGATGCTGTTCTATGGAGCTTTCTGAAACCTGCCCACTTAAGCAGTCTAGAAGATTGAATGTTCCCAGCTGGTGATATTGGGAATGTATTCCAGGTCCAGTGATGGAGGACAGGCTTGGACCTCGCTGTGTGGCCCAGTTCAAAGCATAAACGTCACTGAAACCTGGGTGACTACCAAGAGCAAAACATGATCATGTTTTTAGAAAAACACCAGACACATAACAAGTTTTTTTTTCTTCACAGGAAGATTTTGTCTTGGCATCTCTCATGGGAAAAATTGGCTTGTCTCATCATATGCGTCATGTTAGTTAGAAACTAAAGAGTCTCAAACATTGATAAACTTGGGTGTACAGAACTTAGACAACAGCCTTCGAATGAAGGGGTCATTCACAGGTCAGCTTCAAAGAGATGTTACAAAAACACTAGCAGTTCTACAATTTTACGGATATAAAAAGTTGTGTTCATTTATTACATGATTTCATGGTTTCAGTGAAAACGGGGCCTGTGATGTTTGGCTTGGCATGATTGATCAGTGATGAGTTATCCACTTATGTCACAGGCTGAGATTTCCAGCCCTCCTGACTGTTTTAAACTCTAAACTCTGATTTTGAAGGAAAGGTTGAGTTATGACGAACCATCAGTACGTGACATACGGACAAAAGCAGAAGTAAGATGGTTTGTTGTCGTAGCATATGTATTCACCTGTTCCTTAGGTTAAAATTCAGTCATTCTATGGGTTAAGAGATCATGAGAGGCAGTCTTTTCTCACCTATAGAACATATACTGCATCAGTCATCCTTACCAGAAAAGCAGCACCAGCAACATCTGTGTGGTTTCTCACTTAAATTGGATGGAAATTACAATTAAGTAATTTTTTGGCATTTTAATAGCCCAGTGACATCAACAGTGACCAAAGAAAACACTTGAACTTGAGAAAAGAATTACAACTTATTATTATAACCTTCCATTCTGAACCTTGTGATTATAAATTGGAATTATATGAATCAAGGCGTGTAATAAAAACTGAACCAAATCCACAACAGAGAACAAAGAGTAGGTTTTTCTAAAGGGGGCTGAAATTTAAACCCTATCCTCCTGAAGAGTGTGGGATAGAGGGATAGATCACTCCTTTCAGCTGAGGTTTGAGCACAAAGGCGTCAAAGGTGTTGTGGTCTATGTCTGGAGCCATATTTTTTGCTTTTGGTGGGAAAGTCACACCAGACTGTAGCTCATGCTGATGAGAAAGCCTTGTCGTCTGGAGTTTAACAGAGTTACATGTTGTGAAGCACGTGGCAATAAATAATAGTCCTCCTTTATGAAGTATTAGTATTTAGAAATGTCTTTTAGAGAGTGGATATCATGAGGCTTATATACATCAAGGAAAAACAGAGAACAATGGGTACATGTTCATTAAGCTGATTATCTATAACGCAGTGAACTCAGCCATAACTCAGTGAAAACACATCAATATATCAAGACTAGATGATTTAGTCACTCAGGAGATGGAAAAATAAGATTCTCATCCAGCCTCACCTATGGAGAAGGGGTAATGTATATCTGCCATTAAAAATAGCCGAATATGGTGAATAACAAAGCAGAGCGGGAACACAATGTTGACACAGTCATATTTAGCAAGACGCTTTATGAGCTGCAAAATTGTTGATTGAATTATGATCTCAGTTTGAAACCTACAGTCACACTGCAATTATAGAGACCCTTGGAACACTCACACAAGATCTGTATACTCTGTAGGACATTAGAACAGTAGGAATTTATGTAAAAATCTATGACAGTATGGGTAGGCCAACAGATTGCATAAAAAATGTTATTACACATCATCAGTCTCTCTCTCCATCACATATGGCCATTCATAAATGCCTCATTGAGTTGTTTAATAAAGCTTACATGTGCTCTACAAATGCTCTGTGTCAGATAGGAAAACTGTGAATTGATTGCAGAATGAGACCGACAAGTTGTTTTTTAATGCTGCTGTAGATTTATATAATGTCTTGTGAATGAGCTTATTCACTTTACCTCAGTTAGCTAATCTTTGTCTAAAAACTCTTCCCTCAATACACTTTGTTCCTTTTCAGTTGTTGCTAAATGCTACATTTAATGCTTTTTAATGGTGTTTTTTTTTTAATTTTTTTTTTTTTTTATGCATAACTCACCATCTTGTTCCCATGTCCAAAGTATAAGATGCTGTCTAGAACAAGTCTGATTGAAATCAAAATCAATGTATTTCTCAAAATAGACATTTAATATTCTTTGCCAAAATCCCTAACAATAAATCAGACGCCTAAATGTCATCTGGTTTCTGCAACTGAGACAACAAGCACTGCAGTCTACACACTGCATCCTCTACAACACAAACAGATGTGGATATTGCATGAAGAAAGTAAATATTTACCCACAATTTTAATTAAGCACTGTAATTTTACTATGAAATTAAGCATCTCCATCAAAACTCAAGCAAACATTAAACTAAGTTGAATTCTTTAAAGTGAACGTTATTGAAAGTTTTGAAGAGAAGAACTGATATAAAAATAGCTTCAATATGGAAGCAATTCATGCTAATTAGACTTTTTATTTATGGTCTAATAATTGGGTGCATTTGAATTGTTGATGATGTTTTTTCAGATATTTTTTCCCCTTTGTGGTCCCCTGTTGCAGCCTGTCAGAATGAAGATCAAAGGCTTCGGCTTTGAATAGACGGTAATGGAGCATGTCTTCAGTCTCAGTGCAGGGAGTCGCGCATCTCCCCTGCTGGAGAAAAGCTAGCCAATTTAGGGTCTACGTGGACACAATTAGCACGACTTATGAGTGTCTCAGAGTGAGCTCGTCTCATTTAACCACCCAAAGAAGCTTTGTTTTCCCTCTGAACTATGATTTTAATATCCATGACCAAGACTAGGGGTTCATTTAAGACTTTACACTCCATGCACTGTCAAGCAAAAGAGGGGCATTTGCTCTTTATGATGATGTGAGAACTATTTTCAAAATGAAACACGTAATATATATCTTTGACTGAAAGAACCAACAGTGCCATTTTTAAAACCAATAAATAATGTGCCAACATGAAGCAAACTGAGAGGGTATAAAACAACTAAAGGACTGAACTAAACGTGAGCGTACTCTCACTGAAATAGCAAAACCGTTCTTTCAGACACAAAGACATGTTTTTGAACCCATTCCAAAAACAAGTGAAGTAATCAAGTTTCCCCCCTAAATCTCATTTAGTGTCAAAAGCTTGGGGCATGGCAGTATAGTCCCTTTCTTCTGTTGCATTTTAATGGGAATGTATGACAGAGAGGAGTGGAGCTACGGAAAGGTGCTTTATGTAAGTGGGAGGAAACCAAGCCATTGAGAGACTATTAGCATGAAGACCAGACCTTTGAAATGGCATACAAGCTTTAGGGAAAGGAGTCTGACACGCTGAAAAGATTAGGAGTGCAGAAAAGATAGCAGGGCATGGGAAAACCCAAAGGTGGAATAGAGCCACTGAAGTGCCCAGTGAGCAAGTGGGACAATTAGCCAATGAATGTGATTGTGAAAATTAATGTGCTTTAAACAGCTGCCAAGTGTCTGCTCATTCTCTGATTTCAGGAAAAGGAATTCCAGTTTGAACGTGATTCTGGTCTCTCACTAAATACGCATGCCTCTTTTCAAAGGGCAGTGAAACTTGCGAAGAAGTGGTCATTATAAGCAACACAACTACACAATTCTGCTGGTTGTTTTAGCAGCAAGAGACCTAATGGAGAATATAATTAGGTTTAATTTGTATTTGTTGCAGTCTGGTTCACATGCTCTCTGCAATCTTTTTGTGCAGAAAAAAAATTCTGTTGTTTACTTTAGTGCATAAAAGAACATAAAATCTCTAAAACATGAATATATATATTAAAAACAGCGCCACTACTTTTGATAATGTTTATTTCCATTTTTCTTTTATCATTAAGTAGCAAAAACACACACACACACACACACATACAATATTGAGGTACACCTGCAAACGTTTAATTTAATTTTAGTAAACAATTAATTAATTACATTTATTTTATTCAAAAATAATCAATTATTCTACTTGGTAAAAAGGTAGTGTGATTTGTGATGTAGATGTGGTACTTCAGAGATGCAGTCAACTTCTGACATAAGCATCCACTTAAAACATGTGTGTCTTTATTACTTTATGCCACTCTTTACAAAAAGACTCACATTAAAGTCTGGAGTAACTGATATGGTGTTACAGAGCGTACAATCAAAAGTGATAACACATTTGACAAGTTTAAGCACTATAGTGCATAACTGCCTCCTAAATCTCCTCAGATTTCTTAACCCTGAAACACCCTAAAAGACACAAAGTCCACAGTAATGTGGTTGTTACATAGAGAATGAGACAGCTGGGTTTCATCTTGTTAGAGACCAAGGCAGGGGAGGAGAGCCATCACATGTCTCCAGTAAAACAGACACAGGAAATAATAACAAAACTACAGTACCCATAATGCCAAATTATGAAACGCCTCTGAAGTGTTCTGGCATAAAATGCGTTGTTTTCTCTCTAGGACATGTTGTTTGTCTTCACTTCCCTCTCTCCCTCTCTCCATCTCTCTCACACACACACACATACACACACACACACACACACACACACACACACGCTCACTCTTGGGTATGACTCATCCCCCCTGGAAAGGAATTCCTCTCAGAAAGCGATGTGTGTTTCTCATAGTTGTGTAGTGGTGAACACTGGCTCACCAGACAAATTCATATTTGACTTTCTTTCTTTTTTTTTTTTTCATTATCATTTGTATTTCTCTTGCCACCAAATCAGCTTCTTTGTTAGCACTAATAAAAGTGAATGGATTGATCACTGAGTAGGAAAACTCACTCAAATGAGAAGGCACTTTGCTTTGGCTGCTGACTTCTTTGTTCTAGTCCAAACTGCCTGTACATTAAGGGGAAATCTCTTTTCTCAAAACAGACATACTGTACTACCACAGCAAATGTACCATAAAATAAAAATTAAAAGGAATTATTCATTCTTTTTTTTTTTTTCAAGCCACTTATCCTAATCAGGGACGCGGGAGCTGGAGCCTATCCCAGCGCTCATTGGGTGAAAGGCGAAGAAACACTCTGGACAGGTCGCCAGTTCATCACAAGGCTAAAAGGAATTATTTATGACAAAAAAAAAAAAATCTGAAGAAAAAAAAAAAATCATCCACATATTACATGAGAATAACAGTGCGCATTTCTTTCTTGTTAGGCAGTGAAAGAAAATGGGAGTGAAGGTCACGGTGATTCTGTTTCCCCTTAGCCCCAACTGCTCCACCTCACCCCTCCAGTGAGAGTGTTGCTCATTGGCAAACCCCTGCGGTCTCTCAGGCACTTTAGTCAGCATTGCCTTGAATTAAAAGTCTAAACAAGATTTGCTGAAACAGCGCTTTGTCACGTCACAATAAAAACCAGATGTACCGGTTTGGGCTTTGCTGGTGTCTCTGATAGAAACCCCACCAGAAGAGCTGTGGCATGTGTGCTCTTGGTGGCAGTGTGACTTTGAAGAGAGAACATAGGCCAGAGGTCTGCTTTATAAAACTGGAACAGTCCAAGGAGACAATGTCTGACTAATCTAACCATAGCCTTTGTTAAACCATCAAAAACTAAGCTAAGCTAATGCACCATCAGCCGTTTAAACAAACACATATTTGTACGTTAGTGATCTGCAGCTTAGTGTAATTAAATTAACATTAATGCTCCTTTCAGCTTTGGGAAGTGGGAAAGAATCAAAGTTACAATCTGGAAAAATCAAAGCTTCCAGAAGGAGAAGAAATGTTAAAAATCTACAGCTCCGTTTGAAATTTGGAAGACTTCCACGGTGGCATGAACATTAATACTGATACATGTAACTTTCCACAGAATTAAAGGCATTCCTTGGCTCAAGTACGCACAGCATTATTCACAGAATGATCTAAGGCAAATCTGGAGCTTTGATGCAAATGTGACCATAAGCTCCCTTAAGATGTGCTGCTAATTTAGAGATCTACTGCTTTCTCATCTATTAAGCACCTGAAAATCAAATTCCCATTTTGATAGGCTTTTGTTCTTCCTTTATAAAGCTTTAGAGACTTCTGTTTTGGCCTCAGTAGCAACACCTGTCCATTTCTACAGTTACTCTATTTTCTTTTCCGACCATAAAATGTCAAATATTCATCAGACTTGCAAACTACGAAACTGGAACGTGATATGAGGGGGACTGGTATGCGGTCAATACTGGTGAATTTCATTTTCCATAATTCATAACAAAACTCCAAGAGATCTAATGCAGTGAGCCCGTTGCTGCTAACCTTGGACACTCTCCCAGAATCAATATTTAGTCATCATAGCTGGGAATTCTTTTTTTTCTTTTTCTTTTTTTTTTTTCTTTTGAACTAATTTTTTCAGTGCTAAGAGGTTAGCATTGCATGGTATAAAATATACTGAACAATTTTGTATAAGGACACTGAAGACACAGCTGTAAAGAGATAGCTTTCATCATTCCCCATCTGACAACGTTGCCCAAAACTGTAGTTATTTTTTGAGATTGAATGCTAACGAAGAGTAAGAGTCTATTTCCTGAAACATTCTTGTTTAAATCCCCACTGTCAATCACAGCCCTCTATGTAGAGGGAGAGGGCTTTGGCTACAGAGCCAATCTATTTAATTATAAGCTCAATATCATTCAAACGGACTGTTGGTGTTACTCCCTCCTTCAACAGGGAACCAAAAGTGGGAATAATTAAGATGAAATAAGGGCGGTCAGTTGTGTCATTACTGCACCACATCCTTAAACAAACAGAGATAATCCTGATTCAGTTGAATGGAGATCTAGGCAGATGCTACTTGTGGATTTGGGAATGAGGACCTCAGCAGAATGTTGTCTGGGAAACTTTCTAAAACTAGTTTCACATCCACAGCTATGAACCGCAGTGTGGACACAGAAATGTTCTCTTTGCTCAGTGCACACATTTCTCTTTATACAGGATACGTTCATCTTAGCTGACGCTTAACTTGTGATGTTTGTGATGCTTATGCTGTCTATGTGAATGCACTTACAGGGGTGAGAAATATAATGGGACATTTGAAACCATAGTTTGTGTAAACTATCGGAGCAACACCAACCAAAAATGTCATTCAAATATTGTCATCCCAAAATTAGGGATATTTTGTCAAGTGTTCAGTTTGACCAGTCAAATAAAATTTTAACCAAAACTCCAAAACAAATTTACAGTTAAATGATGATGTGCCCTGATTTGAAACATATTGTTAGTGGTTGCTGCAGTGTTGATAAAATTGCCGTACAAGGATTAGCTTTCACATTGATTATATCAAAGATTATATTATTCAGCACTGTATATGCCTAATTATGAATACAATTAAATATATAATGTAATATATTAAATATTTTAAACATCTATACATTTATGCTACACATTTTATTTGCCCTTTGTCAGTATTTGATTAATTACATAGTGAGTTAGACTTATTTTTATATGGCAATTGCTTTGTTTACTTTTTCAATCATACCTTAAAATAACAAAAGAGGTACACTTTTGAAGTCTGTTGTTTGGATATTTGAAAAGACATATTGAATTGTGTACTGGTTAATCCTGTTGTATCTGTTTCCACTCAACACATTCATGCAATGGCATAACCCCCAGCTGCATGGTATTTAGCTATACACATCTGTATTCTCTCTCTCTCTCTCTCTCTCTCTCTCTCTCTCTCGCTCTCTAATATAATTCTCGATATTGCAAGCTGCTTGTGTGCACAATACAATGGACATCATTTGAAGCCACATCCTATGGTATTTACATATATATTACAGTTTTGTTACTGCTACTATCACCAGTATTGTTTTAACATCAGGACTATATAACATACCCAGGGAGGTTCGATCAACACTCTGAGTGTCCTGGGGCAGACTGGGGTTTCAGTAATACACACAGACTGGGTCTGTCACTCCTCACTCCAGCTTTTTGTCCAAGCCCACCGACTCTCTCCAGGAGAGGACAATCATGTGAGATGGCTGGATAAGCAGAACTATGAAATGCAGATCCTTCAGGTCAGTAATCCAGATGTCAATAATTGCTGAAAACAATATTGGGTCCTGTGTTGCAGTTTTCAGGCTATGTTGTGTTTGGCTGGAGGACAACACAGCTCGGTTTCATCTTGGCCCTTGATGACCCTCTAAAGCAATCTGTTCAGTTCAGCCAAAGCTTTATTTAAACTCTATCCACAATGTGCACAGGGGTTTATAGGAGCATATCATGCCTTCCCACCCACAGAAGTGTCGTTTGGAGCTGAAGTGTTATGTTTTTAGTCGTAGCTTTTTTAAGATATTGCCATTTCTTGCATTGCATTACTCAAGGTTTTGTCAGTCTTGCTTAACTGTATTAGCAGTGAGAATTCATCTTTTAAATAAATAGTTTTATTCTGTTATTGGCTTTTACACGTATAAAGCATACTGTATGTTATAGTTTTATCAAAAAGTGGAAAATACTGGCGTTACATAAGTAACAAATGTAAAAAATAAGTACTTCAATCTTACTTTCCCTGAAAGTAAGAACATAGTTTCCAGCATATGAAAATATCCATAAAAACACTGCTTAAGTACTTTAAGTTAATAAACAGTAAAAAACAAACAAACAAACAAACAAAAAGTAGAAACATTATATTTAAAAATATTGGACAAAAAGAAGACAAAAACAGCACAGATGGATGATTTCAACAAGGTTTTCCTTTAACAATAAAAAAACGTACACATGTTCATAGTCTTGGTGGGGTTGAGTTTATGTCAGTATGAGATCCACTAATTATGGGAAATTGCTCCCTTAGACTGGCTAATGAACACCAGCCTGTTGAAATGATGTCACAATGGATTCCAATTCAACTGGAACAAAAACAACAACAAAAATAACAATAACACAGCCACAACCACCACAAAAGAAGAGCATTTCTACTCTCAAGTTAAATCCTCAAATATCTGTAAGACAGAGTTTGGATTCCTCTCAGCTCTGGATCTGTTTAGCCAGTATTAGGGATGAAAACCTCACCAAGAGAGAAAGGTAGTTATTGTGCTATTCTCTGAACATTGGCAGGAGGTGGTTAATGTACAAGCCAACTGCTTTGCTCATTTTAGCGCTCAGGGCTATACTTGATACCTACAGGTGCAGTGAGAATAAACACATGCTTCTTTTTAAGCTGAAAAATGCGCTAAATGACACAGTCTGGGTCTCAACAGCAATGGCTCTGGCATCCTGCCTGTGAGCATATTAATTTTATCTCTTATCTTTTCTCACGAGTAAGGATCTGACAGGAACATTTTAGAAAGATGAGTAAAAAGTGGTAATAAATGAAAGCACTGTGTGATTAGTTTCATATGGATGTTTTTTTTTTTTTTTTTTTTCTAAAGTCCTGTGACTAAATCCTGTCTTGGCCTGGTTTGTAACACACTGTTTAGTGATGAAGTCTAAGGGAAGTGACTGCACTGTGCAGTCAGGAGAGACAGAGTGAGGTCAACTGGCAAACAGTATGCTGATTGTGTGTATGTGGTTATAACAGGTGGCCTCCTCTGCCTTACTGTATTTAAGGTCGTCCTATTGCAAATACAAAAGATTCACCAAAAAAGGTATTGCTTATTCACGGCCCTCTGCACATAAGCCCACACAGTCCTGGCATGTGAGGGAGCAGGGACAGACAGTCAGTCAAAAATAAATAGTCTCATACGTACTGCTCAGCCTCTCCTTCATTAAGGATGGTCACAGAGCCATCCCCACTATTCATCTCAATGTCCTTGGCTGCAGAGTTCTCAGGAAGGAGAGCCAGGTCTTTAAACACGTCCATATAATGGCCGAATCCTGGGCCCCAGTTTAAAAGGTTGTCCCAGTTGAAGTTGCTGGCCCCTTGGCCCAGTTTATGTGGTAAAGTGTGGTGGTCACCGATGGTGGCCTGGGCACTGCCAGGTCCTCCCTCGGCTCTGCGGCTGGAATAACGCCGCTGTTTTAGTCGCCCGCCATACTCCTCATCATCAGCATCCGACTCATTAACTTGTGAGAGTTTTGGCATCCTTGAGCTATAGGTAACGGGCTTCTCCCGGTCGTACTCCATCTCTGAACAGGTGAAGGAGTCGTGTGAGTCACTCTCAGAGGATGACTCCGGGGCCGGTATACCGTCAGCTGGGTTTCGGACACGTGACAATGGCCTTCTGCAGTCTTCCTCTGAGGAGGAACGGCCATGGTCAGCACTGCAGATGCTGGGATTGCGAGGACGCGGAGTGTTCAGCCGCTCCACCTCCTCAATGGAGAGTCCCACCGGTGGCCCAGTTTCCAGCGGGATCTGTTCAATAGGCTGTTTAAGCCGGCTGCCTGGTCTTGAGCTGTGCCCTGCCATTGTCTGGGGGCTCTTGCTGCGCCGGCCCAGCCGCGTGGCATAGTTGAACATCCCTGGCTGGCATACCTCGCCATGGATGTCTAACGGACTGCCCTCCCGTCGTGCGAGGTTGAGCTCCCTGGCTGGACTGTTTCGGTAGAAAGTCGATGGTTTGGAGAAAGGGGCAGGACTGTGCCTAGAGAGAGGGTTGGGGGTGGGACAGGCAGAATGACTGAGGGGTGTAGATCTCAGACCCTGAGTGGCATATGTGGGCTGGTAAGTGTAACTGCTAGCACCTAATGGTAGAGGAGACTGTCGGGCAAAGCCCAGAGGGCTGTGTCGCTGGATGGAGAACTTAGGTGTGTGGCTGCGGAACTGTTTGTAGTGTTGGATGATGTCGGCATCAGATGGGGCTATGCTGCTTGCATTGTCAATGTCATAATGCTCAATGTCAGCCTCAGGTCCAGGGCATGGAGCACAAGGGGCAGTAGGAATTGTCTCATTGTTGTGGGGTATGTCTGTCTCATCATAGATCAGATAGGGGTTTTCCCTTTCAATGATGTCTGGTTTGGGGTTCCCTTCAGGTTGCTTCCGGACCGTCATGTCATCTCCATATGGTGGAATGTTATCTGGATCATCAAAGGCCACATTCTCACTGCCCTTTTTCTTCTTCTTTTTCTTCTTCTCTTTCGGTTTCTTTTCTTCCTTTGGCACTTTTGTCTTATTGCGCCCCTTGCAGTGGTTGCAAAGGATGAGACTGAGTACCACCAGAGCCAGGGCTGTGGCACAGCTTCCTACAATGGCAGGCACTGCCCAGATTGGCAGTACCAACTCTTCAGCTTTAGGGCTAGCACTGCAGGTGAAACCACCATTACTGGCCATCTTGCAAACAGTTCCTTGTGGGCACTGGACTCCTACACAAGCCACCAAGCTCTCACAAGTTCTGCCTGTGTAGTACTCCTCACACATGCAGCTGAAGCCCCCATGGGCACCTGGCACACAGCTACCACTGTTCTGGCACGGGTTTGAGGCGCAGTCACCAGGGGGAACACACTGGTAGGTGTACCACTGGTTGACGCACATCAAACCATCCCAGCAAGGGCTGCTACTACATAAGTCGGGTCCACGGCAGCCAATCTTGACGGATGGGTCAGACTTAGAGATAGACACGGTGGTGTGTTCACCACTGAAGGGCAGTGTCTCTCCGTTGTACTTGACATAAGCAATACAGCCATCAAAGCCTGTGGACAGAGGAAAATGTGTGTATCAATCGAGAGGAAATGACAAGAAACAGTGGGAGAGAGGCCAAAATGACAAATGGGTGAAAAGAAGTGCAAGTGATGGATAAGTGATCAGCATTTTTCTTTAGAAGATTTGAAGTCAAAGCTAAAACTTTCAATCTAGACAATTTGTTTAGATGTCTGGCGGGGCCTCTGTCAGATTGTATTTGTGTGAAGTTTCCTGTTGGAAACAACTCAACAAATCATTTCTCATTAAAATCAAACAAGCAAGAGGTATCTGGCAAATATGCAAAGGGAAAGTTCTTTCTTTTCATAAAAAGGAAATTTCCAAGCCAGACAATTTGTCTTTGGCTCTTCTGTGACTATGGGTTCAAGAAATCTGGAAAAATAACCCTGCGACTATCCCGTTGTCTCACAATATTGTCTCATGAATGTCAATACATGTATATTGAATTTATCCTCATGTAAGTAAGAACATTTGGCTCAGGTTATTCTAGTGTTTATAAAAAAGAACAACCGAAGAAGATATGTCTCTGTCGCTGTCTGCCTCTGTCTCACACATGTGCTTTAGCAGTGATATGGTTCTAAAATATGGCACAACCATAATTGGTCAGAGACATATTTTGCAATAAAGTATATTCTGAGAGACTGTGAATAAGAAGCCCTACAGTTCAGATTCTCAGTTCAACCATAGAAGACAATCATACTGACATATTTTCCTCTCATCATGTCAGAAACTGACACAGACATGACCTCTCCTCCTGGAAGCCCTCTGCTTTACCCGTGTAGTATGAGAAAGGGTGGAGGAAAATTCCAGCTCAGACAAACGTCAACCTTGAGAAACCAAAGCCTGAAATCACAGCCCAACTGCACATCCTCCAGACTCCGACTCTCTAACCACTCTCAGACATCATAATCACTTAGAATGTGTTTGAGATGATTTATTAGAACCACATATCATGAGCAAAGCTGCACTAAAAGACAAATTAGCCACTTTGAAGTTCTCTTAATGACTTTACTTTATACATTCACACTAATATCAAAAGACACACAGAGTGAGAAAAAACAAGCCCTCTTTTTTATTGCAGTATTGATGTTAACATTTCTTAATTCAGCTCTGACGGCATAAAAAATGATAAATAATTTTCTGAACCCAATCAGTAACCAGATAATTGTTCTACTGACCTGGAGCGACTTTTTGCTGAGTAGGGCGACCAGGAAGCCCTCCAAGTGAGATTGTGAGGACATTAACTCCTCCGAAGTCATGTGTCGTGTGCGGGATAACTTTGAGACTAGTGTCATCAATACGTAGCGTGGTGGAGGATCCATTTTTGTGGAGCCTGAGAATGTGCCACTGGCCATCAGATAAGACCACATCTCCGAGAATCCTCTCCACCTTTCCTGCTACACCTGCATCCGACACATACTGCAGGTTTCCATTCTTAATCTGGGAAGAAAGACAGATGAGCTCTATTAATGTTGTGTGTGTGTGTGTGTGTGTGTGTGTGTGCGTGTGTGTGTGTGTGTGTGTGTGTGTCCCCGAAATGTATAAATTGCAGATGGAAATTTTCATAAAATGAACATTTCTCATGAGTATTCTTCCCTAAGATTGTGGAACCACATCTTTCTAAATAAAATTTTCATGATGCAAATGGATGGATCTTTACAGTGCAGTAAATATTTTTACATCTCCCAGAATGCAGAATGTATGGATAACATATGATAATCCTCATTTGTTGAAGAAAATGGAAAAGTCATCTTATTTGCCTTTTCTAAAAACAGTAAGAAAATACATCTTTCATAACATGTGGCAGACAGGTCCACAAAACCTGGAAATGGAAAATCCTTCTTGCCAAAGTGGAAAACAAAAAATGTAAACGCAATCTGGGGAACAATATTAAACTTTATTTCCTTTACATCTCGTTGTGATATATTGTTTATTTTTTAAATGTCTGGACATATTGTCTCTGTGGCTCTCTCTACATCACAGTAGAGATGTGCGGGTTATGCAGGCTTGCAGAGGTGAACTAAATATGAAAACGAAAAAAAAAACAAAAAAAAACAGAAAATAGGCAAAGAAAGGAGAGAGAGGAGGAGGAGGAGGAGGAGGAGGAGGAGGAGGAAAGATAAGTAAGAAAGAGAAAGACTGGAGGAATGGGGCTGACGAGCAGGGAGGATGAATGAATATTTGGGCTGTTGGGCATGCTGCCCAGGAGAAGTCAAGCCTGTAAAGTGCCCCAGAATGAGGCAACACAGGGGCAGCAGAGGGAGGTGAGAAACATAACAACCCTTCACAGCTCGACCTGAGAAAGGAGGAGAACATTTATGTGTGTCTCTGTGTGTTTATATCCGTGTGTCTGTGAGCGTGCGTACACGCAGGCTGTCATTACTTCAGGGGGGCAGCAGACTGACTGAGAGGTTGGTTTTGAATGAAGGTTGGTATATTTTAAATACTCATTGGAACTGCTGAATTTCACAAAAGATTTAAGGCAGTTAAAAAAAAAAAAAAAAAACTTGTATGGGCGTATTATCCCTTGGTGTTCATGTTAAGGGTAGTCCTGTGGAGAGACTCACCCTGAGAGTGGTGTAGTTGCTACTCTCTTGTACGTGCAGCAGTGTGCCACTTTTGCTGCGTGTTCGGAACTTCACCTCCAGACTGCTGACGGAAGGCATGGCTGTGGAAGGTTCCATGAGATTTTGTTGCAGCAAGATGTCTCGCTTACGACTCTGACTCAGAGAGTAGTCCAAACGTCCGCTACCATCCAGAGACAATGCCGTGTCTGCCGTGATATCTACAGAAAACGGAGAGAGAGAAAGAGAGAGAGAGAGAGAGAGAGAGAGAGAGAGAGAGAGAGATTTTGGGTTCAATGAAACATGAATTACAGTGCTTACAAAAACCCTGCAAAAGTATTTACTGTTTGAAAGGGTGATCAAGCTTTTAAACAATTTCAGCTCACTCTGATAGATAAATTCCAAATAGAGGTAACATTTCCCAGGTTTTTGGAGGACAGTCATGTTTTACAAAGCACTGTTCCCTCTCTCCAATGTTTTGTGCAAAAATTTTACATGCCGTTTTGGTTTAACTATTTTTATTTTGACTTAAAGTTGTGAATCCTTAAAAAATTGAACTTTGACAGCATTTTATGATCACAAAGTATTCTGAAGGGCACATGTGATAATGTCCTTCTGCTGGCTACAACATACAGATGTAGACAAACCTTGCCATAATCGTGTACAGAGGATATAATGAAACACTTTTAGATCACTGTACATTTAACTTTAACCTCTCTTACTAAACATATTTCTCACTGTAATCACGGAAAGCCTGACTAAGGGCAAGTTTACCCTACATACCATCTTGTGCCATAGTGAATCCTAGAATGAATCTGACTCAGTCATCAACACTTACATTTCTCGCAGTGCTTCCCAGTAAAGCCATCCACACACTGGCACTGCTGCCAAGACCAGTGGTCCACGCAGGTGCCTCCATGTCGGCAGGGGTTGGCAGTGCAGGCGCCTTCCTGTCTCGGGCATCTGTAACCAGACCAGGACGCACAGCGGGTCATGCCAGTCAAAGGGCATTCAAAAATGTAAGCAGCAGATGAGTCCAAATGCCACAAACACAAAAAAGAGCCAAACACCATTAGCATATTAAAAGACCTGTCCTTGCTATTATTCAGATATTAAAAGAACATAAAAAATCCATTCTTTTGCCACAGGAACAAAAAAAATTGGCTTGGTTATAGTATGTGTCTGTTCCGCTATTCATGTGGCGAGACTCACCTAAAGATTTACAGGAGGTCACAGGGGTACAGGGAAGGAAGAATGGGGTCTCATGTGACAAACGTGTGTGTGTGTTGTGGAACAAACATACCTGTCGAGGATTCCATGAGATGCCAGGGCTTGAGAGGGTTCCAGAGGACGGCCATTGACAGCAAATTCCATGATGCAGCCCACAAAGTCATGAGTGGCCACCTGACCCCTACGATGGAGCAATGGCTCAATAGACCTTACACCTCCAACAGAAAGACGGTTAGGCTGTACATCCAGAATCCTGAGAAGGAGAAAAACAGAGGGGGAGAGAGGGTAAAAGGGAGAAGAAGAAAACAGGTTTTCATGTGTGTGAGAGAGACAAAGTTGGAGAAGTTGTGTGAGTGAGAGAGAGACAAAGTTGGAGAAGTTGTGTTAGTGAGAGAGAGAGAGAGAGAGAGAGAGAGAGAGAGAGAGAGAGAGAGAGAGAGAGAGAGAGAGAACACGAATGAGAGAAAAAGATGGAGAGACAGAAAACAGGGGTCAGTGCCTCTGATTGTAACACACAGACTCACTATACAAATAAACGTCAGCCAGGCCGACATCCATCATCAGTAGGAAAGCTCATGTAAACTAGAGTACTCCCTTACGAGACTCTTAACCCTTCACTGTGAACTCTCTCCTCAGATTCAGAAACACAACAAAATCTCACAAACAACCACAGGATTTTTGATTACGTGGAATGTCATCCATGTAACACTTGCACTAGAACAGCCAAGAATCAGCAGCTGAGTGATTTTTGTGATTTTATATTACTAATGGAAAGTGATGAAGTTCCTGCAAATTACAACCATTTCTACTGTTATTAATGGGACTCGAATATCGACAAAATGTTGCCCTTTCCTTTGTTCTTACTGTAATGAACAGTAAAATAATCCCTGATGGGTGATGAATCCTGAGTGATTTGATTGTGTTACTTTTGGTGTCTATGACGTGTGTGTGTGTGTGCGTGTTTAGAGCTCTTACCAGTCAGTGTGCACCGCCACATTGCTGACAGCACAGTATCCTGGCTCCTGCTCATCCCCACACAGGTCTACCGTCAGAGAGGCAGCCTCAAGGAAAAGAATAAAGAGATTCAGAACAAGTTATGTTATGCTACCCATACACACATGCACACCCAAACACGTGTGTATACATACACACACACACAAGCACGCACACACACACACACACACAGATCTCCAACAAAAGATTAAAATACACACAAAGCATAGCACTGTTCTGTAACCCACGTAACAAAAAAAACCCTTTTCAATCAGAGCATAAATAAATATGCAAAAATATTTTCCAAATATTTTATAATTACAAATTTTAATAATGTATTAAAAATAAGCAAATTAGGATAAATATAGTCATTGTTATAAGAGATGAAAACAGGAACATTCAACTGAAGTTACGAGGACTAAGTCTTGTGAGAGCCATGAAAAACATAAATAATGACAAAATTAATTGTACTAAACAGTGCTGATTGTTATGTAAAGAATGTTAAATAAATAATCTCAGTCACAGTTAGAATTAGTGCCAGTAAAAACCCACTTAAGAGAGACTGGTAATGTCATGAATGATGTGTTTGAGTTTGGAGTAACAACAACACGCAGAGTCTTTCTTAACTCGTTGTTCCTCGCTGCTATTGAGTCCGCACTGTTTGTGTGGTTTATGAGGCTTAGCCAAGGGGAGAGAAAAAAATAGGTGGCAAGAGACATGGAAACAGCGCAAAGGTGTTGAAAAACCAAGGCACCGCACTCCACTTTCAGAGAGCTCTGGGTAAACATACTGTAGTACAGCCAATGCAAAGCGTGAACACCAACCATCCAAAAGCATGTGGCTCAAATTCCCAGCACTAATTATTAATACAGACGCTTCACTTTAACAAGGGAACTGCACTTATTAAAAAACAAGAAACCAACAATGGAAACAGGACTCATTTGTCCTCTACTGTTTCAAGTTCACCACTACAGTGGAACTGCAGCATGGCTTACCCATATGGGCACTTTATTAATGCCTGTTTCCAGATCAAAGCACAAGGTTTACCCGCGGAGTACATACACTGTCAAGTGTCTTACACAACTGCAAAGCATTTATTGCAAAAAATGCCTGAGTGAAATTAATATCAAATGCTGTGTTCTTGTGACAAAAGACCAGAAGCATGTTTTTTGTTTAGTTAACATTTGGTGAAGAATATAAACGCTTTGAATTAGTAATGTTGCAACTTGATTTAATGCAAAGCAGCAGAGGTTTGGATGCCCATGACATTCCTCTTTAAACATGGGGCAGCTGGGTGCATGTTTACACCCTCAAAAATCCAAGGATTTGTTACAGGATACAGTCTAAAAAAACAAAGCTTGAGTGCAGCAATTTAGGGCGTGGGCTCACGGTCACTGCAGTGTCCATCAGTGCAGTGCAGTGTTCAACACTTTTACTTAGGAGTAGAGTCTCTGGAATGGTATCTATGGCAGTAATGCAACAGAGTATCCTCAGTGTTAGTTATGAGCAGCATTATAACCCTAATGGTCCATTCATTTCTGTTTGTACTTAAATGTAAAAACAAACAAACAAACAAACAAACAAAAAAAATCCTTGTTGCTGCCATAAAAACAAGAGAGTTGACCATATGGCAATCTAGGACACACAACTCAGTAAACAAGAGCATCACTGAATTCCTAAGTAAAATCCTCACTATGGGGAAATGTGAAGCCTGTATATGGCTTTAACATCTGCTCAAAATTGAAGCAGGCCGACAAAAAAAAAAAAAAAAAAAAAAAAAAATTCTCAGGACCACCTAAATGACCCACATCACCTTCTCAAAACACAATGATCAGGTTCCCTTTACACTGCCTCAGGGACTTGGCACTTCAGGCACCATGCAATGAGTGCTTTTCTCTCATATGTTAATCTGGGCCAAAAACCTTAACACATGGCTATTTCTCAGCCTACACATAATATTTGTGGTATGGTGGGGCAGAGTTGCAATTCCCTAGATATGCTGTGTTCCTTTCCAAACTGTCACTCTGCTCTGTCTCAGAGCTGACAATTTAACGATTTTACCAGCTTCCTCTGAGCTCCCTAAGCTCACGTCGGCAACGACAGATCTCAGCACCAGCCTCAGACTAACATTATAAAATTTCTGACAAGGAAGAATTTTTTTTCTTCACCTAAACACTGGCATGGAACATGGCAAAAAAAAGAAGAAGAAAGAAAAAAAAAAAGGAGCACGGATTCCAGGCAAATTGTGAGGTATTTTGAGCAGTTCATTTAAACAGAAGGTTATAAATCACAAAAACGATAAACATGGAGTGGTTGAATATAATTGTGAACTTTTCAAATTGTCAGCTGAAATGACTGGTTTGGTCAGGTTAATCAACATATCTTGGTTCTTCACTCACAGTGCAAATGAAGCAAATGGTTGGATTCTGCTCCCAGTAGCAGACTACAATATGTTTGTGAAGTTCACCTTACTTCCCTCTACATTTCAAAGCCAACACAGTCACAAAGTAATTTTCAATTCAAATTACAAAATCAGCTGTACATTCATAAGTCTGAGTAGAGCATTCAATAACAAAACCATCCAAACATCTACAAAAACACATAACTCACCATGCCTGCTCTCCTTGCTATGACCGTGTGGAACTGTCCATCAGAGACCTTTATCATAGTCATTAGTTTATAAGTCCCACTGCCCAAGTTGAAGGAGAAACGCATCCGCCCCTCGAAAATCTCTAGTGCCAGGAACTCTGCCTTGTCCCCAGTCTGATTGTCATGGTTATACAAGAGTAGAGCATTGCTTTTCAAAGTGGCAAACTTGATGTAGATATAGTTGTTGTTGGGATCCAGACTTGGAAACTCCATGTAGGATAGTTCCTCAAAGCCATAGCTATTCAGCTCACAATGCTTCCCAAAAACACCTGGAAAGAAATGTGTGCATGAGAACAATTTTACATTGTTCTTTATTTCTCAACTTGTTCTTCTATTAGAACAGATATACTATGATGGCCATTCTTTATATCAATAAAACAACCTGAAAACAATTCAACACAATGTTGAAATATATGTTTGTGTTGTATCCACATGCAAAATATATTAGCACAAAACAAAAATGCTTCCCCAAAAAGTTGAAAATAAGCGATAAATGAACACAAAACACTCTATAATATCATTTTAAAGAGATATCTATTTTTTTTTCTCCGCTGAGATGAGTTTTTCTTCCACTATATCGTTGTTCAACATACTGGCAAGCACGACAGTGTTGGGTCTAAAAACAGGTCAGACACCTGGAGTTTCCCTGGAGTTATTACTTACCAAACGGACAATGACAGTAATAGCCTTCCACTCTGTTCTGGCAGGAACCTCCATTAAAACAGGGGTTACACTCACAGTAATTGATGATGGAATCACAGGTTTTGCCTGGGTTCATAAAGCAACGCAAATGAAAACAAATGAGGTGAGGATGACACAAGCAAATGGTAATGTACTGTTCTTGTATGAGCTCCCAGAAACCACTGGGGCTTTTTCCCATCGGCCTCTGTCACTGGAGTGGTTTATCATCCCCAGCCAAAACAACACAAGGAGACATGCACCTTGTAAACACAATGAAGTTTCTCAGCGATCATGTGTGAAAAGGAATACATGGTAGCCTAAACTCTACATATATTCTCCACACAGACTGATTCTCAGGGACCAATAAAGGAGTAGTCACACAACGAAAACATGATTTGAAAAAAAAAAAAGGGAATGGTGAATGAAACAGTGTGGTAGACACGATGTAAGTCATGCACACACTTAATCTGGCATTAACTCTCTTTTTTGTAGTCACTCTACATTTCTGCACCAGAGGACAAATAGCTTAAGGGATGTGAATTCCACCACCGCCAGGCCAGCAAAAAACAGGAAGAAGGCAGTTCACGAGGAGGGCATGCAAACTACTGTAAGTCAATAGGTACAATTCTTCAGGAGGGCCGTTTATTTCAGAACAGAATGCAAACGCTTGTGGTCATTTGTTATGGTCAAAATAAAAAGGACATTAATGACTCAAAGCCTCCAGGCTGAGCTAAACCGTCTGTTGCTGGTCCATCTGGGGAGTGATTTCCAAAAACTACAGCCACCAGCTGACTAAACAGAGCTGATTCTAACTAATGTTATCACAAATGCTTATTCGTGCTTACTCCCTTTATAGAGACTTATATGACTCTATTTATTACATTATTGACGGAGTGCCGCACCAATTTATGGAGGAGTTTACTTTGCACTGCACTAACTCTGAGAAATCTGATCTAATTAGACTGCATTTTCATAATATTCGACAACATAATACAACCTTTATGAAATCCCCTCTTTAAAAGAAACATTAAACCTAAACTGTCAAGAGACAAATAAGACATTATTGATTCACAGGGGTTTTTAATGTATATATTAAAGACAAAAGCTTGCTGTGGCAAATGATAGAAATGAAATTTGATACTAGTGCAGTAAGGGTTGACTCGATTAATGGTTATTAGGACCAACTCTGTGTCGTTCATTTCCATTGAAGTAAACATGACAAGTTGATATGCATTACAGCTGATACCCCCCAACACGTAACCCTTACAGCAAACTGTTTTTGGCAGCCGGACCTGCATGCTTGGGTTACAACACTTCTCCAATCGCTTGGAAGCAAATATTTTTGTTGGACTAAAAACAGCAGGATTTGTGTGCAAAATGTACAAATGTGCTTTGCCGAACATCTGTGGTTGTGTTGCTCGTAAAGTCTAAATGACTCCTAAGACGGCATGATCATACCTGCAAATCCAGATTTGCACAGGCAGTTGAAGCCACCAGGATAGTTCTGGCAGAGAGCTCCATTCTGGCAGGGGTTGGAAAGACATTCATTGATGTCCCTCTCGCAGGCCATTCCAGTGAAACCTTCCGGACAGGAGCAGGAGAAGCCCCCCACCAGGTTGTGGCAGGTTCCCCCATTGTGACAGGGGGATGGCAGACACTCGTCAATGTCTGTCTCACATAGCGCACCAGCATAGCCTGGCCTGCAGTTACAGGCATATGGCTGTAGGGGGTGATTAGAAACAAGAATGACCGGAACACTCTCCTCTGTCTTCATGTCTGGTCCAACACTGAGACGCTTTTTGCAGCTCCCTCCATTTTGACAGGGGTTGTGAGTACAAGGGTCATGGTCCACTGATTCAATTTTAACACCGCTCTGGCGGTACAAAACTTCTTTGATGCTCTGGAAGAAAGTGGCTACACCACTTGGATTCACATACTGTCCATGACTACGTTTCACTGCTGCCATCAAAAATGTCTGGTTGTTTAGTTCAAAGGCCCCATAGAGCTGTACACCAGTGCCCAAACCGGCCAGCTGAGAGTTAGCAATACGAAGGAAACTGAGGTAGTGGTTGGTGAGGAAATTCCTGATGCCCTGGGTGTTGAGATGAATAAGTATGCTGTTATCCACGGTGGCATTGTTAAACCCAATGAAGAAGACACGAACGTTGCTGTTGACAGCACTGTGAACACCATCACTACTGCGTACGCTTAAGTCAAAAGTTCCATCTGTTGAGCGGGCATTTGAATTAAGTTCACAGGTGCCTGTAGGGATACTGAAAAGGCTGGCTGCTGGAGGAGTCAGGGAGCAGTGGAAAGTGTCCTGTACATCTGGGTCCTGGGGTTTCACAACACCAAGGGCTCCACCAGGGAACATGTTCCCAAAATAATGGACATATATCTCCACAGAGCGAGGTTCAGATGGGTTGTCATTCTGGTCATTGACTTTGACATGCACTGTTCCTGTGGAGGACATTTGGGGAATACCTGAGTCCTTAATGAGAACGGAGAGGTAGAAGTCACTAATCTGCTCTCTGTCAATCTCACGGCTGGTAACAAGCTCTCCAGATGGACTTAGGGAGAAGTAACTGGATGCGGAGCCAACAGGAAGGAGACTGTAGGAGAATGGACCCTGATTTGGAGCTAGGTCTGAATCAGTAGAGTCTAGGGTCATGACAGGCGTTCCTGCCCTCTGGTTCTCCATCACCTTCCCACTGACAGTGACTAATGTGGGTCCATTATCATTAATATCCTCTAAATTCACAATTAGTGTGGCACTCCCAGTTGCTGAAGGCGATCCAGAATCTATAGCTAGCAAGGTCAGATTATACACAGGTGTGGTTTCTCTGTCAAGCTCAGCCACCACAGATATTTGGCCTGTCTGGGGGTTTATGGAGAAGGCACTCTTGTCATGATCATCATAGATGGAGTATGTGAACCTGCTCCAGCTAGGGACAGAGTCAGAATCTGCTGCACTGACAAAGGTGACTAAACCTCCGGGAGCGAGACCTTCACTAACCTGCACATCATACAGCTCTTGAGTGAACACAGGAGGATCATTAGCATCGAGAACTGTGATGTTCACAAAAACTTCATCAATATCTGCTCCTCTGATGCTTCCAGCATTCTTTGCCAGGACTTTGAGTGAAATCTTTTCTTCTTTTTCTCGATCGAGAGGTCCTGTGACATAGATCTGTCCTGTCAGTTTGTTAATGCCAAAGCCCTTTCTCCTGCTTCTACCAAAAATCAAGTAATAAACAACTCCATCTTCTCCAAGGTCCCGATCACTTGCAAACACCTCCCCTACCACAGTGCCTTTAGGTGCAGCCTCAGAAACCTCAAAGTAGTACTGCTTAGAGACAAAGCGAGGGACATATTCATTTGCACCTTTCAACTGGATGTTAACATTGGCAAAGCTGCAGCGCTCCTCATCTGGCACATTAAAGGCTTTTACCGTGAGATGGTATACTTGCTTTGCTTCATAATCCAAGAAACCTTGAGTAGTGACGGTGCCTGTGTTTGGGTCGATTATAAAAAGGTCACTGTCAGAGGACTGGATGACATATGCTATCAAAGCGTTTGGCCCAGAGTCCTTGTCTGTAGCGTTCATTTTTACAACAGTTGTGCCACTTGGCACATTCTCTTGCACAACTGGAAAGTATTCATCAGGAGTGAACACAGGTGGGTTGTCGTTCACGTCAGTAACATGGATCACAACTGTGACGTAGCTAGTTTTAGCAATCCATCCTCCATCAGTGGCTGTTACTCTGAGTTCATGCTTTTGATTCTTCTCATAGTCTAAAGCCTTTGCCAATGACAACACACCTGTTTTACTGTTTATGGTAAACAGGCCATCATCATTACCTGAGCTTATGTTGTACGTGATGAGTCCATTCATCTGTTTATCCTTATCTTTATCCCTGGCTGAAAGGGTCCTGATGGCAGTGCCAACTGTGAGGCTTTCTGATACTGTGGCTGTAACCTGACTCTGAGAGAACTCTGGTGTGTGGTGATTTTCCTCTGTGACTGCCACCCGAAGTACTGTTTTATCTGAAAGAGGAGGGTTTCCTTTGTCTCTTGCAGTGATTTCCATTAAGAACACTTTATTTGTTTCTGATGTCAGCGAAGAAGCCACAGAGACCCATCCTGTTTGTTTATCTAGGCGGAACTTACTGGAGCTGTTGCCTCCAGTTATGGAGTATTCAACCTCAGAGTTGACTCCAAAGTCTTTCTTATCGCTAGCCATTACTTTGATGAGTTTGGTGCCAACTTTAACACTTTTGGTGACAGGAGTGAAGTATGAGGATGATTCGAACGTGGGTGCATTGTCATTGCTATCAACTATGTTTACAATAACTGTGGTTTCACTCATCAGTGGCTTGACCCCTCTGTCAGAGGCAGTGACAATGAAACTGTGCCTGTTTATGTTGACATTACTGTGCCCTGTAGAGTTTTGATACTTGAGTTGTTGCTTGATATAGATTTCTCCAGAGCTAGAATTTATACGGAAGTACTCAGAATGTGACCTGATGAAATAGAAAATTTTACCATTAAAGCCTTCATCAGGATCTGTGGCAGATACCTGAGTAACTACAGAGCCCACATCTGTCAGCTCAGGATAATCTAGGTAGTAAGATGGACGACTGAATCGGGGAGCGTTGTCATTTACATCTGTTACAAATATAGTTACATCTGTACTGACCGTCCAGCCTGAATCATGAGCAGAGACTTTAGCTATGTAATGGTCAGTGTCTTCTCTGTTCAGAGGTCTGCTGACTGTGATGTCCCCTGTGCTTGGATCAATACTGAAAGGCAGACTGGTGTCAGTGATGGAGTAACGACTCACAGCATTGGCTCCAGCATCCTCATCTGTGGTTGTTACACGGGTCACAGTGTAACCCACTGGTGCATTCTCTGGCACAGAGGCACTGAAGATTTTGGAGAATCTTGGGGCATTATCATTCACATCCAAAACGCTGATTATGACTTTTACAGCTGTGTTTCTTGGTGGGGTGCCTCGGTCAGTAGCTTTCACTCTTAATGCATACTGAGCTGTTTTCTCCCTGTTCAGTGGTCGTGTGGTACGGATTTCACCAGTGGCTCGATTAATATTGAAGCTGCTGTCCTTGTTTCCATCGATGATGGCATATTCGAGCTGCCCATTGGGCCCACTGTCTTGATCGATAGCAGATACCATGAGCACACGCTGAGGTGACAGATTTTCCAGAATCTCAGCGTAGAATGGCTCATGCTCAAAGATAGGATTGTTGTCATTGACATCTTGCACTGTGATTTCTAGTCTCTCATAAGCAGAGTATGGAGGGAAATGCTGGTCCCTTGCCTCAATCCACAGCACATACTTTTCTATATTCTCAAAGTCCAAAGGCTTTTTGATTGATAATTCCCCAGACAGCTGATCTACATGAAAAGCATTGTCCAAGTTTCCACTAGCAACGTAATAGGACAAAGAACCACCCCTTGAAGAGGACCCAGTTACTTTGGTGACGACTGTGTTTATGGCTTGACTCTCTGGAAAGCTGAAGCTTTTTTCTTTCAGTCTGATGATAGGAAAGAGTCCATCTTTCACAAAGCGGACTGTTACTGTAGTGCTGTCAGTTTTGGGGTTGGTACCTCCATCCTTCACCCTAACAGTGAAGGTGACCTCTGAACTACCAGTTAGTCTTTCATTGGCTGTGATGGCGCCACGAATGGGATCAATCTTGAATTTCTCAGAGTTTCGGCCGGCAAGGGAGTAGTGGAGCTGAGAGTTGGACCCTGCGTCCTCATCTGTTACTGTAACAGCAAAGACCAAAGAGCCTACAAAAAAAACACAAGCATAGAGATACTTAGTAATAATTGTCTATACGTTATTAATAATTTATTTTCACTGGTGTTCAATGGCGTCATCTTGATTCAATAGACTAATTCTGCTTTTCTGACCCATAACCCCTTGACTTCAGAATAACCAAAGATGAAGAGCAACCTGTGATGCAAGATTACTGGAAAATTGCCAAAATAAAGAAAGGATTCAAATGTGAAGACAGGATTAAATTCGTCTTTCAGACCAATAATCCCTCTCAAAGAGTTTTCATGTTTTTCAAAGTTAGATCTACACATACCTCATAAGAGTGATAATCTCTGCTGTACCTCAGGATATATGTAATCAGGTTCAGAATAATTGAGACATTAAACATTAGAAACCCAAGAGACACATCTCTGCATTTCGCAGAATGATTGAACCATAATCAGGGACATGCTGACTCCATATGTATTTCTGTCCGAGGGAAATCTAAAACAAAAGTAGGCCTCTGATCTCTCCATGAAAATGTACATGTGAATGAGCTTTTAGGGTTAATATGATAGTCCAGTAGACTGCAGCTTTTTCAATGATCAGAAGATGAGAACCTGTTCTTCTACCCCAAGCATAAATTCTTTTAATTCTCAGAAGACTGGCACTCACCTGCTGACGTGGAGGCAGGAATGTGGGTGACATAGGGATGATGGTGAAAACGGGGAGGGTTATCATTAATATCAGCCACCACCACAGACACAGTGGCAGAACTGGAAAGACCTTGTGGCTGCCCTCCATCGGATGCCACAACCAGAAGCTGGTAGTTGCCCCTGGCTTCCCGATCCAGGAGAGCACTGGTGATAATCTGCCCTGTAGCTGGATTTATGGAGAACTGACCATCACCACCTGTAAGACTATAACTGTGGGAGGGAAGATGAGAAACCTGTTAGACTGAGAGGTTCATGAGTAATAATTTATCATGAAATTGTGAATAATAAGATAAAGAAAGTAGTAATGTAGGCAACTGAGTCTCACAAGTACATTTGTAAATGTTCATTCATTGTTTTCATACTAATTCAGTGTGGTATTCCTCCTATCTTAAAATGAATGTAAGCACACAACTGAGACACAATTAAGGAAAACCTAAGTATGATGGTCATAAGCCACAGGGAACAATGTCTTGGACCAATGTCTTGGTTCTTGGACCAAGGGACATGATTTTACATGATTCCAAAGGACATTTGAGTTTTTTTCTTGTGCTTTTTGTATCATTTTTTGAAAAGCCACTTAGATAAAGTTTCGCTGAAATGTATTTTGAGTGTTTGAGAATTTTCTCTGCGCAAAAGCCTGCATTTCTCAGTTCCCAGAGTATCCCATTTCATTGTGTTTTTCAGAAGTCCCCAGTAATGCACTGACACAAACTCACTCTGACATGAACATGTACACATGTCCTCTTATTGCAGGCACTGGAGAGACAAGCATATCAAAAAAACGAGTGACAAATTAGAGAACAAAGTGCGAACGTAGACGCAACGAGAGAACAACAGCATGATAGTTCATGCACCCACTACAAACAGCCCATACAGAGATCCGGTACAGAGACAGGAGGCCTAAGTTAACAGGCTGTGAGAACTGAAACTAATAGCTGATAAAGGGTGGTTCTGAGGTCCATTAGACCAGTGAACCTCTGAGAACCCCTGATGGGTGCTGCTTGCTCTGTCGTGGTTGATTAACATCCTCATTAACATGTTTCTGGGAAAGTGGGGTGCAATCCTGTGCTCCCCGCAGTCCACTGTGGGGGGTGGGGGTCGATGAGCGGGGGCCACAAGAGCAGGAGGGGAAAGGGGGTTGTATGAGAGTCATATATTTGTCTGGTTAGTTAGTGAAGTTTTTTATAAAGAATGTATTTTACATTATTAAGTTCTAGAAAGTTTACGTCCCATTAATGGCTGCAAACTGTTGGTCATTTTATTTTTGGTTCAGACAACTGAAAACAACCACCTAGCAAAAGTGTAATCAATAGGCTTTTGAGTGTGTGTGTGTGTGTGTGTGTGTGTGTGTGTGTGTGTGTTGGGGGTGTAACAGTACGCAAAAGTCACGGTTCGGTATGTACCTTGGTTTTGAAGTCACGGTCTGGTACAGTTTTGGTACAGTGAAAAAAGACATGCAAAACATGAAATTTCTTTTCATTTATTGTGAATTTGCTTGTGAACTTAAAAACTTGTACAAACTTGTAAACAGTGGCAAACTGGCAATAATTTCCAGTTTGTACTCCAACTACTACTACCGTTTTTTCCTTGTAACGATGATATTCACATTTGGATGATGCTGTCACAAATGAGTAATCATGTGCTGCGTACTGCCAGCAACATACCCGATTTCAGCTGAACAATGCCAGCACCCAGCTTTCATCTTAACCACTTGTCTTTGCAGATTGCTACCGTAGTTCACTAGAAAAGCAAAATGTTCCAAAAACAGGAGACCTGAAGGAGGGTCCTCAAGCTCTGACTTTGCGGTCACCATACTTGAGAGGCTGCATCATTGAACAAGCACTAATTCAATTGCCATGTTATGGCTCCGTTATGGAATCAGAGAAGAAACAGAGTTTTTAATTTTAGCTCTGCGTACAGAAATGTAGAAGAGAGGGCACACTGTAACTTGTCAATTATCACTTTATTCGCTAATGTTTTGGTCGACTGACCATCAGAGCATAAAAAAGTACCATGACACGATACCATGGACGTTCCAGAACTGTGACACGAGACCGTGGACGTTCGGTCTCGATTTCAGAACCGTTACACCTTTAGTGTATGTGTGTCTACAGTACCTGATCACGCCATTGAGCCCAACATCTGCATCAGAACTGTTGACCAGCAATACATCTGTGCCTGTGGGAGCATCTTCAGGAATAGTGGTATGGAATGCAGAGGAGGTGAATACTGGAATATTATCGTTGACATCATCAACCAGGACAATGACTGTGCCTGTGCCACTCAGAGAGGGTGAACCTATTCACAGGAGAGAGAGAGAGAGAGAGAGAGAGAGAGAGAGAGAGAGAGAGATGTTGTGAATTCACACCACTCATACAAATGCACATTCACTACTTAAAATATGTTTTCTGCTTTACATGAAAATGACATTTTCACCTTACCAATTGATCAGCAACGTCTGACTGTTACCAGCTATCTAGTTATAATATCTTACTATGTTCCATATCTCCAAAACTACTCTATGAAAAAGGACTGAAATGATGAAGCAAAATCTCCATAATAGAGCACAGCAGGGGTCTGCATGTTTGAAATGCACAGTAATGTTTATATATAGTCATTATCACTGAGGGCTTTAAAGTATTGGAGATGCAATCATGTCGAACAAGTATCTATTTTAAGTCAAGCAACACTATGAATCATTCCGAGGAATTTGAGAGGGAAAAAGTGCTATTTTCAGCAAAAATCTAACTGTTTTTTCTTCCGTAGGCAAGAAGTGACAAAAAAAAAAGTCTCTCATGGTCTTGGGGATACTTTTAAATCAATAACAGATGAACATTCACCACAGTGCAGAAAAGGGGGTAAAATTCAAACATCTGCTGAGATTAAAATTAATTTGCTCCTCGCATAAATTCAGACACTGATAACATCAAATACTTGAACTTGCGTACCGTAGAGCAAATACTTAATAACAAAAATACTCTTTAAGAAAAAAAAAATGGTCTGTTGTGTTGAAGGAAATGGATCTAGGAACTAGCATTATGTGAGCAATAGAAAGAGGGAGTACAAAGAGAAAAACAGAGAGATCTTATAGAGGTTCAGAGCAAATGTTACAATGCTTGAGGGCCCCTCTCTACGTTTTAGGATTAGAGTAATTAATAACATGTGTTTTTAAGCCTTAGTGCACAACTAAATCTTATCTTCTCATTTGAATGACAATGGGATTACAATATTGTGAAGGCTTTGTTTTAAGATATAAAAGAACACTGTACCACAAACATCATTAGGAAAGTCTCCAGGAGACGGTAGACTGTTATGTGTTTTTAATTGTCCAAGGAATGTCAATCTTGAGGATCTGATCTCTGCAGTTAAATCAAAGGTTTTCATTTTTAATGCAATTTCCTATAGATGACACTGATCTGACAGCAAGCTGTTATTTGCAAAGCCACTTAACTGATTTCTGAGTACACATAAAATCCCCTGGGAAAAAAAAAAAACCCTTTTGAACAGTACATAAATGAACACACCTAAAAACTAAAGTAAACAGCTCCCTACCAGAAATAAATACCAGACACAAACTGAGCTAACAGGGTGAGTCATACCGTGATGTTTTGTTACTTTCTTCCATCTCAAAGTTATCCATTTGCTCAGCCAAATGCTTTAAAGAAACAAACATTCTAAATGTTTTAACAAAAATATGATGCTTAACCACCTTGTTTTTGGCCATCTTAATGATTAATAACAGTAACATATAACCCTACATGCCACTCTTAATGACTGTCATAACAGGGCATGAGGACTCATTTGATCAAAACTGATTTTAGGAAACTAAGGTGGTTAACATCTAATATGGATGGTATATCAGGTAACATATACAGAGAAAGCTGCTCAATACACACATGCTTACACACACACACTACAACGTGACCAAGGTGTTGTGAGTCATCTTTTCAGGTTGCGATGTGAGCAGATTGAAAACTCTACTGGCTCCTTCTGATCCTCTTACTGTAATTAAACAGTTCACGACGTCAGATTTGTGCCTCTGTCTAAACTGCCAATCGCTGACCAATGCTTTCCAGTCTAAGTCTTTCTCATGGACCTACAGCTCCAGGACTGCATTGTAGTGGACACTGAGCAGGTCCAGAAATATTTGTAACTTTTAACCATATTCATGGAAGATGTCAGCCCAGGGTAGAGAAATAAAACTGCTCTATGTATAAAATTTGGCATAGATATGTGAAATTGTAGTATTAACGAGAACATTGAGAAACAATGTGTTCTTTTCATTATTTTTTTCAAACCCCAAGCCGTCTTAAGCACAAATATTTTCTCCCTCTTAAGCAGAGCCCTGCAGTCCAAACATAGCAGAACCTCTCCACGGCATTGTTTCTTCATTCATTACGGAAGTGCACGGCCTTGGAACGTCAGGTTGTTTTCTTTTTTCTACATTATTTTGGCCCAGCTCCATACGTTTCACTTTTTGGGAGGGCACGTTATGTCACAACCTGTTTACAGACTCAGAGTGGGTGACAGCCAGGTCACTCTGGCTCTGTAGCTTCATATGTGAATAAAGGATGCCCTGAACTCGTCTGACCCTTTAACCCATATTGACATCCCCCACTGATCGGCCATCACGACCACAGGCCCCAGTGCTGTCCTATGGCACGGACAGTTACCCAATCTAATCTAGAGTAAGCCTGTGACCCCTCCCTCTCCCTAGTATACACAGTTACATATGCTTCTATGCACTCAAAGAGACAAACACACACACACACACACACACGCGCGCACAAATACGGTTTTGATTCCACTCCATGTCAGCTCCTGTTGACAGCCAAAGCAGACAGTAAGACAGTTACATGCTCCTTCTCTCCCTCTCTGTTTCCTGAGTTTTATTCTGACAAGACAACTAATGCAGTTCTTTTCCCACATCATTGTAATACTTGAAAATCAGCTGCTTTTGTCTTGCTATTCTGTTTGACTGGATAACCTTGCTAGTACAAGGTTTCATAAAGAAATCTGCCAGGCGAGAGTTTCCAGTTGTAGTTAAAGTATTGGATTTTTAGGTTATAGTTTATAGTGAGGCTGTGTCATGAGTGAGGAAGACAGACAGTAATGCCAAGGAACATACCTCAATTTACAAGAGCTGCATTTTAACCACTGCACTTTACTGTTACCCTTGTTAATCAGTGGTAGCTGGAACTTGTTTGTTTGTTGATTGAAAAAAAAAAATGTACTTAATAAAACTTAGAACTGGATGGAAAATGGGCGTAATTGTCTTTTAGAGAGAACAATAGATTCTGCCAGAAAGAAAGAAAGAAAGAAAGAAAGAAAGAAAGAAAGAAAGAAAGAAAGAAAGAAAGAGAAAACAAAATGGCAGTGACGTAATTTCATTTCTTTGCAGCTTCAGCTCTTTGCTCTGGCACGAGTTTTGTGTTCAACCTTTGAAGTTGGTGGTTTCGCTGAAGAGGACTGTGCACGCTGCCATTGAACGTGATCAATGATTTGGGGAGGCATGGCAGAAATATGTGCAGGTTTGGCTGCAAACAAACTCCTTGGGCCCAATACAGAATGACAAAATGACATCATCTCATTGCTACGGAAAGAGCTCTGGTGGAAAAGTAGCTCGGTGAAAACTGGCAGCACTGGAGCCTGCAACGCTCTGTGGTTAAGGAGTATTGTTTCCATAACTAGTCTGCCCTCCCAGCACTTCTGCTCCGCCAGCACTTCTGTACACATTTTACACTATTCACTCGTTTAATACCAAAACCACACGACAGGTCTTTTTTTTTTTCCCCCCCATTTCACTCAACTTCCCTGGTGATACTCCAGAAGTATTTGAAGAGATTGCTGAGAAAATGACTGAAGCTTCAGCTCTGATTAGCTTCGACCCAATATTTCAGAGACGTGTTCTTTTAGAGGCCAGATTCCACGTCAGTGAAATGGCACCAAGAGAAAACCTGCGCATCATGTTTAAATTTATTTGTCACACTCCAACAGATGTGTTAGGGTTTAATGTGTGGAGAGGAAAACGCTTTTGTCCTCTCTCTCTCTTTGTGACTGAAACAGATGAGAACTGCACTCATTTGCGCACACTGATGCCTACTGTATGGTTCCACTCCTTAGTCTAATCAGATTTGGGGGTCAGTGTCAGGTCATGTCGGAAAACAAGTTTGTCTGACCTAATGTGGCTTTCAGAATGATCACCGATCTGTTTCATCTGAGTTTACTAGGTCAGTGCTCCGTCAGGTAAACTGTGTATGCTATCTGACTGATTTCACACTGATTATTTTGCCTAAAATGTCAACTAATACTTCAAACTTATGTGTTGTGTGTATGCTCTGAGAAGTTTGTTTCTTGAAGAGGATAACCAGTGCCTAGCATGTATATCTCATATGAAGAGTCTTCTTTGGATGATGAGAGAGGGAGCACTTCAAAATGATCATCCAGTCAATTCTGAGCTCCCTCCTCTCTCCAAAAGGGAGAACAACAGGCTGATGTGTTGTGTTGAGAATCTAACTCATCCTCATCAACTCTGCACCAGATTTAACGGCAGGTTGATAAACTCCATCGCAGTTGGGTGGATCATATGTTGTAATATTAGACTTTAGAAAAATATCATTAGAACAGACTCACTGACTGGACTGATCACAGTTCTATTGTTAATCTACAAGGTCATTTAAAGTTTGAATGTAGTCCCTGCCATTTACAAGTTGACACAGTCTGGGCACCTAAAACCATATGTCAATCTGTCTATTATTCCATGATTACCCATAATAATTGGAAAAAGTAGAAAAATAAGACTATGTAATTCAGCCAGTGCATACGGTTATTTGCTCAGCACTTGATTCATAATTGGATGGTAAGAGTGCAAACAAGAAAAAAAAAGGAGGGCGATGAGGAAAAAGTACAGATCTTATAGGTTCTGAGGCTGATCTAGCAATCCTGGAATACAAACAGTCATATATAGGCACTGAAGACTAAACTGGACTTAATCTTAGAATTTAGCTAGTATGAGGCACAGAGAACATATATGCTTTATTATCTGTTGGAGAGAGAGAGAGAGAGAGAGAGAGAGAGAGACAACAACAGCATAGAAAGACATACCACCCCTTCTTAGCTTTAGCTCTATAATAACAAACTAGGACAGCTCATTGGACTACTGTTACCCCATCTGTCCTCCTTCTGATTGGTTAATTCACTCAGACAGCTCTTTCCATAAGCCTCCCATAAACTCCTGCTCTAAAGCATTGTCTAGTATAAACATATGGGCTTGTCTAAGCATCTTATTAGTGTACATTACCACTAGCTAAATCACATTAGCTCACCAAGAGGTGCTAGTGCCACACTCACAGCCAGAGGGGGTTGAGATAAATTTAAGTTTAATTACAAGAAAAGCAACTGCTTTGTGGAAGAAAAATGTGAGATTGCAATGTTTAAGCTCCAAAACTGGGAGCTCACTTTCTACCATAAGGACACCGACTGGTTTAACGCTTCTGTACTATGATTGGTTTCAGGGTTTGCTGTTGCTGTAACTGGTGACTGTCCAACCTAGGAGCTAGGTCAGGTCAGATAATCTCTTTGGTCAATATTACTGACTTAAGTATTGTTCAACAACCCACACAGACAACACTCCTCCTGTTCAAACAGTGGGGTTCATCAAAGTTGTATCTCACAAACACACTGACTTAGGGAGACGGATGAACTTGTACATTTATACGACAGCCATCTGTAGCTCAGAGCTTAATGTTAAATGGTTCATTGTGCTCTATGCACTGCCAACAGGTTGTGTGTGTGTGTGTGTGTGTGTGTGTGTGTATGTGTGTGTGTGTGTGTGTTTTCATTCAAAGATAATGTAAATAAAACATGTCATTAGTCAAAAGGACCTAGCAGAAAGCTCACTCACTCAGATGACATTTTTCCCTTTTGAGAACCTGTTGCTTTGCGACAAAGCTGCTTCTAATGCAGAAGTCAAACACAAGAGCAGAGATGGGCTAGCCCGTGTGTGTGTATGTGTGTGTATGTGTGTGTGTGTGTGTATTATCCCTCTATATACTGTATCTGCCAAGCACAACACACAGAACTTGGTTTTTCTCACAGTTAATGAGCAAAGGAGTACAGAAGGACATTCCCATCCACAGACATTACACAGTCACATCCCTCTCTAAACAGAGACCCATACTGCTGAGAACAGAGTCCATCCAAAGGCAAAAACAGATCAAATTATCTTTCAAATAGTTTCCATTTCCTAGCAGAGTTTTCTGTCTGATTTCTTTTGCTCTACCTTTTCCATATGGTAAATGCTAGGAAATCTCTTTCTCCTTTTCTCTCACTCTCTCTGTCACAGAATGTCAAATCTGACCCTCATAACCTCACTTTGTGACATTTTCCTGAGTGATCTGCCTTTTGCAATTTGATGAATCCTGAACGGTTAAATGCTCTTATTTAAAACAGCACAGCAGTTGGAATTTCACTTTTCCATTGCTCCATGATCACATAAACATATTGCAGAAAATGTCAGAAAGAAAACGTATACCTTTTTTTAGCTGTACAGCACCACTCTAACTTCTTTTTCTTTTCTTTTTTTTGTTTCCAATGAGAATACAAAATGAAACAAATAAGTTAAGATACCAAACACCCCAAGCTGAAGTGCCAATTTGCCTACAAATGGGAGGCTGTAGTCCTGGCATTGAGGTGCATGGTTAAGCATATGTGAAGCATATGGTTTATGTTGATGGGTTGAGCTATCTAGATCCAGGGCCAGGCTATAAAGTACCTTTACTCTCAAAGATCGGAAACAGAGATCCCCTTGGGTGCCACTCTGAGATAATTGTCCAATACATTGTCTCTTGAAGCTTTCTTACAACTGTCAAGATTCTGGTTACACACACTATCAGCTCCAGCAATTGTAACGCTTAGAAGAAGCATAAAGAGACACAGAGCCAGGGAGACAACAAGAGACTGAGAGAAAGAGTCTATATAGTTTTTAAGAGCCGATGCTAAACGTTACAGTGCTCATAAAATACATCTGAGAAACCTGATGTTTGATTTGGCCATGTTTTGCCTTGCCTCTGGTATTGCTGGTTTTATGCTTCAGATATGGATGCCATTAAAAATTTATCATGGCAACATTTGGACAAAGATTTTGGCAGGAACTTAATCTATGTCTTTGAAGATTTCAGCATGTAGTTATTGCATTATATCAGCATAAAGAGGCAAGCAAGACAACCAGGGAAAAGGGTGGAGGGGTGGGATAGGGGGACTACTTCTTGCATAACTCACAAACAAATTCATGACAGAGATTAACTGACCCTCTTTTAGTTGTCTAGATAAAAGACTTTTCACAGGAAATGTTAAAGAAACCTTAGTCTTTATAACCCAGATTCACGAGAACTATTGTAGAGCATAAAAGCGCTAGATGTTAAATGGGCTGGTCATTAAAATTCTTTATCTGCTAAGCATTCGTTTAGTCCTGAATAGGAAAAGAACAAACAGTGTGGTCCTATGGGAAGACTGGGGTACAGAGAGAGCCTTTTCTGTCCAGCTCAGAGAACCCCTGCACAGGCTCATATAGAGGGATTTGCTGTTCCTCTTTAATAAATGTGACCAAACACGATGCCTGTGAATGTTCTCAACCAGTCTTTCACCGCACAATCCTTTCCCATACCATCTCTCCCTCTAATACTTACACATATATTAACCTCACTATAGGGACTTACCGCTCTGAAACCAAAAAGGATGTTTTTGACAACTGATTGCCTGATAATGAAACTTCTCTGGAGTTGAACGAGGCATTTGAACTATAAAGACATTTTTATCCACAGAAATATCAGGAAAAAGTTACATTTGCACACACTTGGCGAAGAGTTACCTTTGTGAAAAATTGTCACGCAAATAAAACACCTTTAAAGGAGTTTTGAGGCTCAGTGGCTCCGAACCCTCTCTTAACTAACATGCTCTGAGATTTCATGCTGTGTACCTGATGTGTCTCACACCATTTGGCTGAAAGCATATCAGTAGTATGTTGCTATGCACTGCTTACAAATCTGATTTGCCTGCAGTTGATCCCAGATGTTGTTCCTGAGACTCATGCTATCTCCCTCTCTGTTTTACGTTTCCCTCAGAAACCTTGCCAAGAACTTTCCACTGCGAGAAAAAGAAAGAAAAAAAAAAAGAAGAAGAAGGGGTACAATCCTCCAGTTTCCCTTCAACAAACCTCCTTGTAAAACACCTTTATGCTGCTTGCTTTTGTGCCACGTTTTGGAGCGCAGAGCAGATTTCCAAATAATGACAGGAGAGTGCCAGACCCGTCTCTCTCCGGCCAAAAAACCTTATGAGAACCAGCACCAGCAAACTCTTCAGTTTCCATCTATTTAATGACAGATTTCAGTCAGAAAGGCAGGTCTGCTGCCCTATTCTACTTCACAGTTATACCTTTAACTTCACCACATCATCAAAACGGCTTTATGACAGAACACAGAAAAAAGAATATGCTACACTCATATTAACAAGGTTTAGAAGAAACAGTTTCTCTGCCTGAGGCATGATCTAAACGTAGAGCTACGACCAAATTGTTCTGTTCCGCAGTTTGGCTAATGAAACATCCCCCCGCCACCCTTTTTCACTGAGATGGTTAGTGGTTATGTCAACATTCACGAAGGAGGGAGCTTTTGGCTTTACTGCAAAATTATATTTAATGTGACAGCTTTGTTTTGAGCATGAGAATTTGTGTGTAGTGGTAGGTACAATGTGTCTGCGTGCTTCATTAAATGCAAAATGAAACAGAAAAAAAATTAAAAAGAGAGCACAGTATTAGTATTGTGCATACAGTTCGCTCTAACCATAACCTTAAACACCACAGTCTCTTTAGGCTGACTTACATTCACCTGATAATGGCTGAGTGGACCAGCAGTGGTTTCCCATAATTGAAAAGGGGCTGTGGTGAAATTGGGAGTCTGCTCTTGCTGTCTACCTTGCAGATTTTCTGCCAGATAGCAAATGGGATAACCATTTCCCCCAAAAGTCTTGCCCACAAAAATGTGAGGAGAACGCTCAAAGATTACTTCAACAGTGCCAAGATTATAAGGGGTTCTGTGCCCCTGATATTGTGATATAACACACAAGAGCTTCTTTCTTTCCTTCAAGGAAATTATTTTCTATATACCACTGTGCAAACACTGAGGGTACAACTTGGATTCATGGACTGTGCACTACATTTTGAAATAAACATGCATAAGAATCTGAAACATTCATCATGTAGCCTTTGAAGTAAACATTAATCTTCATTTTTCATATACGGCTCTTTAAAGAACAATAAAAGTAAGATCTGCAGCCAGGCTGTACTAAACCTACGACAATCCAGCCCTCCTCAATCATAAAGACGCTGACACATTCATATGATTTCAAACAGCAAGGTTCAACTCTTCATAGACTGAATCTGAAATTTAGGCTAAAATTTACGAATGCCAAAAGATAGAAATACCTCATATATCATGTTATAGTGTAATTGGCATAGTCAGTCAAACTTGGCTTTTTCTTTTCTTTAATAGTGCTCAAGTGATATTTTATTGTTGAAACTCTAACCAGCGTCCAGCAGAAGTCAAAATATACCCATCATTACTGAGTCACATGACCTATAAGGAATGAAGGAGAAGCGCCCAGTGGCATTGGCCAGCAGTACAGCAGAGTCCCCAAAAAGAGACATATACTTATGCGGAATAGCATGTCATTAGGTCTGATTGGAGCTTCGTGTGCCTTTGTATATAACTACACATTAACTGACCTCTGAGCAACAACACCCTAACCTTCCCTCAGTTGAAAATGAGCTCCACAGCTGTTGCTAAACAAACACAATCTCAGTCATGCTTGCTGAATTTTAACACATTAACAATACAATGTGTGGGCAGCAACCCTCTACAGTTATCATTTCCTTCAAATCAATCATTACTCAGACGCCACTACTGGTAAAAGAAAACACAACAGTGAACTGCGTGCTATTTCTGTAGAGACTGTAAATCTCAGTAAATACAGAGTGTCCATAGACATACTAAAACTTTACATCATCACATAAATCTTACTTTAAATGTTTGGATTTTTTTTTTTTTTTTCACTAAAACATTTCTGTCAGTTCCCCAAAATCTAACAAAGTACAGGTGTACAATGTCAAAGCTTCGTTTCTATTCAATTTACTGGTTAATAGTCACAGTGAAACTCTTTGAATTGATGAGCAGTCTTCAGAAAACTCTCAAGTATGGATAAGAGGACATTCCACATTAATCTTAATGCATTTGGTCTAGAGGGGTTACAAACATAGATAAAACGGAGAAGATTTTCTGTTCGCTTATGCACATCTCCATGGTCTTACCTGAGTCAATGGCAGCCACGATGAGAGTGTATTTGCCTTGTGCTTCACGGTCAAGCGTCCTGATCAGGTTGAGTTGACCATTGGAGGTCAGGCTGAAAGCTCCATCTTCATTCCCTCCACTCAGGCTATAACTGATCTGACCATTGGGCCCCTGGTCATCATCCCTGGCTACAACCTATAGCATGGGTAGGGAATTTAGTGATTAAGTGCCAGAAAATACAGCATGCAAATGGCATAAAATAACAAAGATATCAATATTTTGTAAACAGAGATATATTAACGTATTATACACAAAAATGTATGTGACAGCACAGCCGTAGTGCATGAACGAATTTATTAAGTTAAATTATTGTGCTAATGGTTAAAGATTTTCACATGAAATACAAAAACCTATGAGAAAGTCAGTAGTTTTAGAAACAAAAACAACAAATCAACACAGAGGATGCAGGATGTTGAATTGCAAACCACCACCACACTTACACTGGACTACAAGACATCATACATGGCTCATGGAATAAAACAAAAGAAATAGTGTCAACCATTTATAAGAGACTATGTTTAGTGATGATCAAATCAAGCCCTTAATTTGGATATATGTTTTTTCCACTGAAAACAAGCAGGTACAGCAAACATTGCTCATGAATCATGCAAGCCTGCAGGTGACCATTCTGAGCAATATTTATACTTTGCGGAACATTTCTGTTTTTCTCCCTTCATAAATTAAGCCAAACATGAATTAAATGTTTCCAAGTTGTACTGTTAAAGAACAGATCCCTTCAGTTACCAGAATCAACGTCCACAGCTTCCATTCAGAGCATGTATGTATTTTCTCTCTTCTCTCCTGAGTACTTTGTAGACAATAAATCTTCAAACCAGACAGGTTTTAGTGTTACTGTATCCTGTGCTGTTGGCACAGGTTGTCATACAAGGTAGAATAATTCTCTTGCTCAAGTCTGTAGGTTCTATACATAAGGACATAAATCTGTTTTGTCCTACTCATTAGTAGCTACCCTTGCTAGAGGAATATTTCTTTTCCACCCAAAGTAACGAAAAGGGCATGGCTGTATTGGCACCACAGCCACTGGACTCTTGCGTGGCAAACCAACAGCTGTTGGCATGGGTCCTTGTACAGCTACCCAGCGTTGTTTCCCCCCAGGTGTTGCCTGGGAGATCTATTTTGCTTTGGCCTCAGCCACCACTACATTATGTCATTGAGCAATTTTGAATTATACTGTTTCAACAAAATCTGTTACAGAAATCACCTTTTCAAGCAAGAGATGGAATTACACCAGATATTTATCATCCATGCATTTATGTCGAAAATAGGTAATGTTTTTGGTCAAAAATGGCAGATTTCAAATAACATAATAAAGGACTAGTTCTTACATATCAGCAAGTAAAGTCAAATTTACCTATAATATAGAACTGAAATGCCACCACTTGGAAAAATGATTTCAGTTCATGCTCTCGTGTACTCACCTGCAGGATATTCTTGGGCAGGTTCCCCAAATTCTCCTGAACGTTAACTACATACGGAGACAGCTCAAATGTTGGAAGACAGTCATTCACATCCAACAGCACAATATTGACTGTAGCTCGGTCCACCCTCGAGCTACTCCCACGATCTGCTGCTTGAACAACCAATGAATATGATGGCCGCACCTCACGATCCAGTTGCTTTGCCACAGAGATGATTCCAGTAACGGAATCAATCCGGAAATCGGAGTTTGTGTTACCACTGGTGATGGAGAACCTAATCTGCCCATTGGTTCCCTCATCAGCATCACTAGCATAAACCTGGAGAATGTCAGTTCCAGTTAACGTGTCCTCCTCAATTTCAATGTCATAGATATTCTGAGAGAAGCTGGGCGTATTATCATTGACATCCAGAATGATCATTGTAACCTCCATGATGGAGGAGAGGGGTGGCTCACCCTTATCTGTTGCCACCACCGTCAAGGTGTAGTTAGACATCTCTTCACGATCCAGCTCCCCTACTAATCTCACATCTCCATTGATGGTACCAATAGTGAACTTATTCCCATATGGCCCACGTAAAGAATATTCCACGTAGCTGTTTGGTCCACTGTCAGCATCCATGGCCTGGGCTGTGAAGACCACTGTGTCCACTGGTGTGTTCTCCTGGATGTATGTCATCTTCTGGGAGGTAAAAGTGGGTGGACAGTCATTGACATCCAGCAGGATGATTGACACTTGGGCTGTGCTTGTAAATCGTGTCACAGGGGGTTGGGCGAGGTCATTAACAGTAACCACCAGGTTGTAGAAAGACTGGGTCTCTCTGTCCAGGGCCTTTCTGGTCTGCAGGATTCCTGTATTGGTGATACCAAATTGAGCTTGTGGATCCCCTGAGGTGATGGTATAAAACAGCTCCGCGTTGGGACCTGGAAACATATCAGTAAGTTTGAAGTCATTTACTGAATATTTTCATAAAATCAGTATGAAATGTGAGCTTTCTTTGAGTTTCAACTCTGCTTAGTCACTTGTTTTATGTAGTAGAATAATATTATGGAGCATACAAAACAAAAATGGTGATCTGAATTCAAGATAACAAAAACTAAATGTATGTCCTGATATATTTTTTATGACACACAATACATTGTTGCAGGATGCAACCATTACACATTTCATTCATCTGCGTAGGCTTGTCAAGTTTTGTATCAAAAGGCATTTCCAGGTATTGTTTGAATATAAAAGCTGGACATTCATTCTCTTCTGACTCAGTAATCTAAAGAAAAAAGTTTTTTTCTGAGCTAGTTTTCGATTCAACAGCATAAACATATGTTTACATAATAAGTGTGTTGTGAAAGATTGCATTCATTTGATGAATAAATCATTTATTTGAAAAACATGCTGAAACCAATCTTTTGCTCACACACTGATTGTGAAACCCAAACTAATCTACTCTCTTGAGCCAGTGAAAATGGGCTCAAATTGACCGTCCGTAATTCAAGTCAGTGGAGTGTTCATGTGGAAAGTGCCGGCACCTTCCCACACTGGTTTTATTTACAGTACACAGGCAATCTCTTATCAAAGAGCAGGTCAGAGACTGTCCCGGTTTTCAGCAGTGGTCACACAAGTCACGCCTCAGGAAGTGCTAACAATGATGTTTTGTGACTGATATCATCATTACTTAGGCAACTGGCTCCCTCAGACTCACTGTGAGTGTCTGCAGAGGTTTAGAAAGGCAAAGAAAACCAACATGGAGACAGACAACAATCCCTCACCCTTCACAGGGGAATGTAGGTCACCATAACCACATTAGATTCCCATTTAGCCCTGAGTCTACTGAGGAGTGACACTGCACTAGCAGCACTGTGTGGAGACAGATCAACAACATTTTTCAGCTCAGGCTATAAGCATTGCCGTGTCGAGGCAAAAAAGGAACTGTAATGTGACATTCTCTTTGGGTACAAATGAAATGAAACTCTTAACAAAGCCTCATTTTCACAGGGAGCAAAACATTTACAAGATCACAAGTGACAAGTATGTGCCCCTTTTCCATGACCTTACACACACAATAAGAAATTAAATATCCAGAATACCTAGAATAGATTTGCTCTCCGAAACTCACACACAATTAATACATCTTAAAATACCAAGAGTTAATATCTTTTTTCATAAACTAATACAACTTAATCTAAGAGTGTCTTATGATGTATTTTTAGACAGACAAAAAGACTACTAGAGATCGCACCATCATCAGCATCAGCAGCCGCCACAGTGAGAATCGAAGATCCTGGGTTGACGTTCTCACTGATGGATGCACTGTATATGCTGGTGTTGAAGATGGGTGGGTTATCGTTGACATCTAGGACATTGAAGTAAACCCTGACAGAGCTAGCCTGGCCACCACCATCTTCTGCTCTTGCTGTGAGGATGTAGTATTGCTGCACCTCATAATCCAGCGGCCGAGTAACATTAAACACTCCCGTTACTGGATTCAGGAGAAAGGTGGCGTCCTCATCATCTTCTTCCAGTGAGTATGTAATCTCACCATTCATGCCTGAGTCTGAGTCACTTGCCAGAATTGCTGCCACTATGGAGCCTGTGGAGAAAGAAAAAATGTGAAAAATGTTGAGTATTAGAGAGAGGCCAGATTTATCAAACTTCATCACACATAACAGGGGGAAAAACACCTTCATAATGTTATGTACTAAGTGGACAGAAGTGTTAAAACACCGGTATGACTGTTGTAATAAGCAATAGTGGAGATAGTTTCCATTACTTTTGAAAGAACTTCAAGAAACGTGCTGTGAACAGTTTCTTTCTCCAATCTGTGGAGTGTTTATATTGAGTTGCTGCAGTCATAAGGGATAATACATATACGTGGTATTGACACAACACCAAATACACTCTGTTCTTTATACCAGTTCCCTGTTTGATTTGCTAGCGTGGCACATGGAGAGCAGACAAGAGATGACCAAAACCCTCTGGACAGCACTCTTACACAGAGACTCTAAACAGTCATGGGGATAAGATTGTACCTGGAGTTGTGTCCTCTGGGATGTCGAAAGAGTATGTAGAACGGGAGAACTTTGGTGTGTGGTCATTCACATCACTGACAGTAATGTTGACCCTCATATCTGAAGACTGTTGCCCATCATCTGCTCTCACCAGAAGGGAATATTTGGACCGCCGTTCCCTGTCCAGCCTTTTCGTGGCTATCAGGTCACCTGATTCTGGATCAATCCGGAAACTGTCATCTGCTCCACTAATAATAGTGTATGTGACCAAAGCATTAGGACCCTACAATGAAAAATTGAAAGTACTTAGCTTTGCTGACAACTGCTCAGAATGCTAGCTAATTATGGACATGCTAATGGTAATACCAGGTGGCATAATAGAGCCTGGTGTTGAAATACATATCACTGTAACACATTTCATATCCCATTATTGTCAATTAAACAGAGTGCTAAGTATTTTATTTCCCTGGATAGGGGTAGAATTTCAGAATGGTTAGCATTATAAACTTCAGCTGACCAGCTGGCATTCTCAGACAGGGCAACTTGAATTGCATACATACCTTTCACCAGACACTGAATATATTACAGCAGGTACACAAGTTCATATGTAAATGTGACTTCTGGAGACTACATTTCAGTATTAAATATCCACATGAGGACAAAAAATGATACAGAAGGAGGGAGCAGGGCATAAAAGAAAGAAAGAAAGAAAGAAAGAAAGAAAGAAAGAAAGAAAGAAAGAAAGAAAGAAAGAAAGAAAGACCAAAAAAAAAAAAAACAGCAGCTGAATGGGCGAATCCTCTAAGGAGTGGCTTGTGGTCTTTGAACTCGGAGGCTATAGTGTTCCTCTATAAATTCAGCTAATAGATCCCTTGGTACCTGTGCTAAGTACAAGTATTACATATGTGATACCATAGCTAACTAGAGGGGAGAATAGGACATGGCAGATGGATAATTCCAGTGACAGATCCTGACATTCCTATTTGTTCTGTGGACAATACCAGTCCAGACCACCGTCTCCATGAGAAGGACATTAAAGATCAGATGCACTCCAACTTCAAAGGCAGCAGCTCACCAAGTTGTCAAGAATATTTTCATTCAAAATAAAGGACTGAAGTAAAATATTCTTTCTATGCTGTTGTTCTCTCTCTCTCTCTCTCTCTCTCTCTCTCTCTCTCTCTCTAGAGAAGGAGTCACTTGGTTTATGGTTGACAAAGCATAATGCAGTTATTAAAATATAACATTAAACTTTTACCCTTAACCTCCTAATTAAGGTTTGTTGAGAAAATCGTGCCATTCGTCTGTGTTGAGATAGATTGCTTTTTCCAGGGAGTTTTATCTCATAAAAACTGAGCCAGTGTTACTGCACAGTCCTGGATGTCATCAATCAGATTTCTAGGTCTGGGATTCCCATCAGCCACCAGGCCTGCAACTCAGCCCAACACCCTCCATTAGCCAATTAAATGTATGATAGGGAGACAAGGAGGGGCACAAAGGGGATGTGGTACATCGGAAGGGTCTGTCTTTGACACTGACCGCTAAACTGACCCCCTCCTGAACTAAAGTGTAAAGATTTTACTGCCCTTCCCAAAGCCCTGTGGGAAGGGGGTTAACTGGAGCAATTAAAAAGCACAGCAACAGGAAGACTCGGGGCATACGGAAACTCATTTAGTACTGCTGTGATTTGGGTACAGGGGGTGGGAGAGCAGGAGAAGAGGGGTGTATTTGGGGAGATCTGGGGTTCATGAGTTGACAGGAAATCAAGCTTCCAGAAACATAAGTAGCCACAATGCACTTCTCCACTGCTCTTATAATCAATGCCAACTCTATTAGCTTTGGTAATGCCACATAAGGCCATTAGTTAGAGCCCGAATATTCTGCTAAAATGAAGGGTCTGATTGCTGAGTGCTGAGTATTAGAGGACCACTTCCCCCTTGAAGCTGTTGTGTGACTGTCAAGCCCTTTGGTTATTCACTTGTAGAAATGTAGTCTATCTAGAGTTTTACTAGAGTCTCACTCTCTGACCCAAATTCTTTCCTCTAGTTGAGAATACACTTTACCGAGAAATACTGTGGACACATAGATGGAACAATACATATAGCATTTTAGCTTCTTATATCGCTTACATACAGACCAATATATTAATTAGCCAAAATGTTGTCTATCACAAGCATGAAAAAGTAAGGAAAACATATTATATGACCTGAGAGTGTATGAGTGGTTTGTGTTCAGTTTGTAATATAATGAGTTGACAAAAACATCTCTTTCAGAAGTGCCTAAACCATAAGAAACCGAACCTCTGAAACCAGAAGCCCAAGCACAACTTCTGAAAAATCCTCTAAACTAAGAGCAGCAATTTCTCTCCTTGAAGTGGATCTAGGCCTGACACAAGCCAATGTGCAGATCCTCTATTTTCATTGTAATAACACACACACACACACACACACAGACTCAGACACACACACAAGGAATCACATGTGTGGGTGTTTGAACAGGAGCAATCATTATGATGTCTGAATGGAGCCCCTCATTCAGCTGGCCAACAGCTTGAGCGTATGGCTTTTCCTTAGTTTATCACACATGTGGCTTTTTCGAATAGGCTCCAAGTCTTTCAGCACACTCAGTGTGGCAGCAAAACTTAGATTTCCTGGACTAGGATGTGGGCAGAATGTTGGCCAGTGTAATCGGGCCAGAAAAAAAAAAAAAAAAAAAAAAAAAAACTCGAACAAGATGCAGGCATCACTGTTTAGTGGCCTGTTCATTTTTTGAGGACTCTTTTGTATGCGTTTACTCCCATAACTCAGAATGATCAAACAAATTTTATAGTGTGTATTATTCATTGCTGCCGAGGAAGTAAATTAATGATTTATTATCACATAGGCTGAGTGCTGAATGACCGAGGCATTCAGTTCTGCAAAGTTCCCCACTTGTCATGTGTAGGGTGCAATTCTAACTGAACTTACTGGACAATCTCACCAAAATGACAGTTCCAGAGTCTCAACCCTGGATTTTTCTCATACAAAGACCTTCAGGGAAAATCGAGGTAACACTTCTGTCATAAAAGAAATGAGAGGCTCCACATAAGCAGCAGCCCATGTTCATATTCTCACAGACCAAGCCTTTTCCACAATGGCCCCAATTCTTTCCATTGCATTTGTCCTCTTGTTGGCACTGCACTCGGCTTTAGGTCTGAGCTGCACTGGGACTGTCTGACTTTCACTCAGCCATAGATTTAATGTCCACATCCTGCCGCAGTGGAGAGAGATGAAGCTCTTTCATAATGAAGACTGAAACCAATGATGTAATCAATGCTACAAGACACTCCCAGGGATTCTCTACATGACAATTTAAAAATCCATCGTTAACTGCCTTCATCTATGTGACACAATGCCTCCAACTACCAGACCTCTACACTATCTTCAGAATGTGAAAGCACAGAAATAGGAGGACCTTGGGACAACCGAAATACTCAGTCTCAGCCAAGCAGTTAATGCAATCGTACTGTCTCACAATTTTCAAACGCATAACTTTGTCTAGAAAGGTAACAAGTAAAGGATGTCTTCCAAAGAGTATTTGCTTCATTTCCACATTTACTGGATTCACAGCACAAAGGAATCACAAGAAATTAAGGTGATTGACACATTAGAGACATTTATATTATTATTGCTATTGTGTTGTTATTATAAAATCTGCAGCTTCATTAAGACTCTAAATATATCTTGAGTTTGGCCCAAATCAGACATCATCGGAAGTATTTGGCAATTACAAAACATTTTTTTGACCATTCAGACTCTGAATGCTATAAATGACATTCAGGAACGGTCTACATGTTCCATACAACCACTGGGTTTATTGGGGCTTCCGTGAGTAGGTTAAGTTAAAACACTAATGCATGACTTATTCTTTGCTGCAACCCCGGCGAAAATTTATGACATAGACTACCATTCAAACATGCATCAGCGTTGCCAGAGTATACAGAGAGAATATTCCAGAGAGGTCTGTACCTCATCTGCATCCGTGGCTGTTAGCTGTATTATCTTGAATCCATCACCAATGTTCTCCTCAATTGTGACATCCAGAAGATCAGTAGGAAAAACGGGTGGGTTGTCATTGATATCCTGTAGGGTGATCTCCACCTGAGAAGAGAGAAAAAAAAATCTGCATTTACATTAAGAACAAAACAAGCCCACTGGTGTTATAAAGTTTAAATGCTCAGCACAGGATTCATCATATCACTGACCAACTGATATCCAAATTTCACACTTTTACTCATAGAGAGACTTTATTTAATATTTGGTGGGGTTTAAACCAGAAAATTGAGATTTAATGGGATGACTCAATGCACTCCAATAAAAGGTCAGTTTAGTCTCTCTTGTGTAGATGTTGTGTAGGCTCCAAAACACATAGTTTATGTTATTTAGCTATTTTTCACAGTAGAGGACCCTTTCCCTTTAAGGCTTGCTGTTAAATTGCCAAGCACAAGTGATTCAGTAAACATTTCTACAGAGAGAAACATGATGGTGTCAAATTATTTGCTACAAGTCCGAAAAACACACCATTTGGATCCTTCGCTCTCAACTTCAGCTTGATCCTGTAACGTCTGCTAGAGTAAATATGCATTTCTAAGCCAATAAACAATGCTCGATTCGAATCAAAACAGACATTTTCTTTGCATTTTGTGTTTATTGCTTCTATAAATATGGAGAAACCATGTTTAAAATTTCTGGGCGTTGCAAACTCTGTGAAAGTCGCCTGTGATTAAGGTAGCTCCATGCCAAGCCAAAAAAGAAAGAAAAAAAGAAAGAAAAAAAAAGGAGGAAAACACTATGTCTATGCTTTCTGAGCTTTCACACATTCTTTCAGTGCGTATTGACACTAGGCTGTGTGCTTGCTTGAAATAGGAAACGGGAAAGGAACAACTGCTCCATGTTCACAATAGCCGCATTTTAACCAACAAGTCTCTGTAAAGGTACTGGCACTGCAGACAATAGGTTCAGACACTGGGGGACCACCAAGGGGAGGAAGGGGGGAGGGGGGAAAATGGTGGGGGATAGAGGCCTATTCATTCCTCCATTCACAGGAAAAGCAGAGCTCACGTGAGAAGTAAATCCACTCGGAGTTACTTTCAGTAGTAAAGACCAGCCACAGTCACACGACCCTCAGCCCTGGAGTTTATTAAATAGAGAACCCAGAGGCTCCCTCCCTCACTCTGCTAAACTATTAAAGCCTTCTGGCCAACTGAACAAAACAAAAATCAGAGCTCAGTGACAGACTGAATACAGGGATTACAGAGGAACAAAAATATCATAGTTAGAAACGTATTCTGCGAGTCAGTAGTTTTGCCTTTGGTACATATGTTCTTACAGGGTAGGGGAAAAAAAAGAAAACAGCATGCGCAAGTATGTCTGCTGTATGTTTATGCCTAAAAACGGCAACACAAAATCAATTCATAACATATTTCAAGACCTTTTGGTCTGCAATAATGTGAAAACTTTTGAAGTTCTGCCACAGAAACTCTGAAACCATTCAAGTAAATATTTATATTTGCACTTCAGAGGAAGACATCGCACTACACTATTTGTGATCTGTTCAATATCCACTCCCATATGTAGGCTATGCAATTTTTTTCATGCTTACTATATCTGTTACGGCATCTCGTGATCAGGTTCCCATGGTAATCACTTATTAATCTGCCTTAATTATTCCCATACCAATTCTAGGACATAGAGGAGGTGACCTTTGGTCAACATAATTGGCAGCAGAGGGGATCATATTCACACGCGTTCGCCCCCGATCACAGACAGCATGTATAATGTAAAAACAAGTCGAGACGTCCAGGCGCGAGCTGACCCGTGCAGCAGGGACTGGGCAAAGTCAACAAACGATGAATATTTATCTTACACTCGTATCCCCTTGATGTGTAAATAATACAAGCACTTTTTTAGGGGGAGAGAGATTAATTAAAGAAGAAATGCAGTTATGAGAAATAATTATGCTGTGTGCTTTAGTTTGTGTTACCCAGCATCCCTTGGGATAGTAATATCAAAGAGCTGTGTGAAAAATTGATTGGAGGAAGAGGAAGAGAATAAGGAAGGGAGGTACGTTTGTTCCTGCCCAGGGTTGTCACTCAGGGGCAAGGCGCTTGGGTGCAGGTGAAACACATTAGTTTACACAGAAAAGATTGAATTTCCACGACTACTGTTTCAGGTTGCAGCTGCTAACTGTCTGCTTGCCTCCATTATTTATAGGCTGTATCAATGATTCACATCCCGGCACTAGTCAGGCACTGACAATTATGATACCTTCGATGCTCTTCAATTTATCAGATGATCTTCAGGTACAGTTTACACAGAGCAAAGCTGTTATATTTCACTTATACAACCACAACAATGACTATAGCAATCCTTTATACAAGTGGTTAAATTTTTCATGGACATGGACAATAGCAATTACATCTGCTGGAACATATGTTTGACCTGTAACAATGCGTTTACTATAACATAAAAGAGTACTTGTAACAGTACCACTGCTGTGCCTGGATTGAACTGAAATGTGCTTATAGCAACGTATATAACATTATAAAACGTTAAAACCAGGATCATTCCGTTTTCTATATTTGTGTCACGTTATGCACTCAATCAGCACTGGAGTGACTTAATGCCATTAGAATAATTCTCATATAATAATTACATGAATCATCACCTCTGCACTTCCCGTGAATCAAACCTTCAGTGGTCAGTCAGAAGTCCCTGCGGTCTCAGAAGTTGATATTGAGAAACATAATATAATAACATAATACAGAACCTGTATTCCAGGGGACTGGCATACAATGGAGCTGTGTACCTCTCTTTCACCATACTTCATCTTTCTGTTATTTAATATGGAGAAACATTCACTGAACGAATATGTTCTCCTCTCCCCATACAATTCATACTTGCAGTCTTGGCAAGATCCTTGCTAAGCTCCCTCAGAGAGTAAAATTCTCCATCCTTTAAACAGCCTGCTCTTCCCCTCAGTAGGCTGAACACACATTTTCTCATTTAGGGAGTCAGTCACTCTCTCTTCCAACAAGGCCTAATTAATGGACTCCCACTCAACAGTCCTCTTTAAATATGACTAATATTTCATGTCGGCATACTCTTGTATAAGCATCAAATTAAAATATAAATGTATGATCTCCACACAATCTTACATATTTTCCTTCCACAGAAACTTAAGGTAGCTGCTCCAGAATCTGGTGTTGCCCATTTTAAAAACTAACCAAATTAACATAATACATCATACCTTTCCATTTCAAAGGAATATATTACTGATGGGATGATAATGTGGAATCGAGTTAGCGTTTCATTATGCAAGATTCCCAAATTTCCATTTGCCTTTGTCTCATGTGCAATGAACATTGGCAATTTCGGACACAACACTTTATCACGCAAGAAAGCTAAATTCTCTAAAATCTCAGAGTCGTTATTCACACTCTGGCTAAGAATTAAATGAATGGTACTGAGCATTTTTTAATGCCAGAATATGAACTTGATCCTTAAAACTTTAAGAACATATGTTGATTCTATTAAAGAGCCAGGCAGAATACAATATTTGTTTGCAGGTAAATGATGGCAAAATCTGACAGTGCGAAATGTGAGAAAGGCCAGACTGTGGAACAAAGAATTGTGGGAGGAATACGAGATCTGAGCTCTCTATCAACAAAATCTCTGTACATATTGAAGGACCACAATTCCCATGATTACTAAATGAAGGATTAGGAGATCTTTTTTGAAGCCATTATGGAAACTGGCTTTGTGTTAAAGTGCGCTTCCGCTGGACAGAGGTCTGCTTCTGGGACTTTTCCCGTTTATCAGGTAGTTAAAAAAAAAAAAACAAGAAAAAAAAAAACTATACTGTAACACTGTTGTTCTTGTGATTTGAAGAGAAGGCTACCTTGTCTCCTACAGTGACAGAGTGAGTGGCAAGTAGCCTCTGGTTCACTTAAGGCTGTAACAAGTTTGACAGCCTTTGTTAAGAGGGTAAATCTGTACTATCCATATATCTATGGTACTGTTGAATTATGTTACGTAGGACCCTACTCCAAACACAATGTACAACTGTATATAAACTTACCTGTTAGCTACTTGTGTAACATTTCTGTGCGTTTGGGATGCAGTCCAAAAGTGATCACTATTTACAGGGAGCTGTATCACCTACTGAATTATTTTTGTTTCCTCCCTTCTCAATAAAATCTCACTTCTATTCCTTTAAAACCATGGTAACCAGCTTGCGTTATTTGCATGTCCTAATATAAAAACCTTATGGTGGATTGGCGGCCCACTTGATGAATGTCTGGTTCCATCTGCGGGAATGGCTGGGCCGTATAGGGGTGATATAGAGGCACAATCACCCCAACTCATTTCCTGTGACTCCCTGAGACATGCAGACAAAGGCCATCTTTATTTCACTTTATCTTCCCGTTCGTTCGTTCCTCATGTTTAGATATCACGTCAGGTTCCTTAGGGGCCACAGATTTACGGGGATGTTAGCTTAAGAACCCGTGGGTATCGTGGGTCAAGCACACATCTCCAAGTACCATTCCCGCTATCCATTTTTTTATGCCAAAAGGAAACATAAGCAAATCATAAAGCCTCCTATTCCAGGTATAAATAATCTCATCCTTATGCTTTTTATAAGTATGCAATCATGACCCGCTTGATTTGTCAAACAAAAGCCGCCGCGGTAATCAATCTTCCCGCCCGCAGCCGGAGGCCTCGCGTGTGTGCTTAAGAGCCTGGAGGAAGAGAGTTTTCGGGGATGGGACTAGAACATACCCCGGAGAATAGGCAAAGCTGGAGGAATGCCAGAGAACGGAGAACAGGACCGGGGAGACGTCAGGATACACTCATCTCTCCTCCGCCCGCGCCCCAAAATGTCTCTCCAGTACAGGAAGAGTGTAAAGAGACAGGAGAGACAAGTGTCTGCGAACAATCAGTGAGCACCTCCTCTTATGTAAGCAGGAGGGCTGGGAGCACAGGGCACTGGACAAGTGGTTTTAATAAAGAGCCACTGCCACCCTCTCAGAGGAGTACTTCACCCCCGGTTAAAAGACAGTCTATCTTCAGTTGCTTCTCAAACACTCCCTGAAGACCATGTATAGTTCTTAGCTTGAAGGAAGTGTATCATGCTACCCTAACCATACCTCAGAGAATGGTTTAAAATCTAGTACTGGTACAAAGAATTTATGATTTTATTATCAGATAACAGTATATTTTGGTATCTCAGCACCTTACTATTAATCATATGATATTATGACCTATGGTCGGGTAATTTATGGCAATGCCTCTTTCTTTTTGTGCTTTTCTACCACATTTTAAATTGGATCTTCTGGTCAGCAGTAGTTGATACATTTTAAATATGAGATAAATTGATATTTGTTCCTTTGGCAACAATGACAGAAGACAAGTACAAAAGAACAAGAGGACAAGTTTTTCTGAACAAGCGCATATAGTAGTTCAGCGTAATAGTAGTTTAACTTTTGCCCCTTACTGATGTTTTGGTATTGCTAAATTACCATATGTTACAGACCCTGAACCTTACGGTAACTTAATATTAAAATGCTATGCACATCAAATACTTTATTTCCACATAAGAGATGAAAGAAAATGAAAAATAATGAAAAGAAAAGAGAAAAGAAAACAAAACTTGGGAAAAAATATGCTTTGAAGTTTGAAAAAAAAAAGAACACACACAATCTCCCCCCTTTTTATCTTTGGTGCCTCTGTAAAGTGTGATTTGATAAAATACAAGAAGGTCATAGCTGAGGTGTATGTGTACATATGTGTGTGTGTGTGTGTGTGTGTGTGCGTGTGTGTGTGTGTGTGTGTGCGTGTATGAGTGTGTTTGTGTGTGTGTGTACATAAGCTTGAATCTACATTTGTGCCAGTGGTGTTATTATTCTGTTTTTACTCTGACGACCACAGACCATAGCAGAAACAAAGAAAGAAATAAAGCCACACGCAAAATCCTCATAAAAGGAAACTCAATGAGAGAGAAAAGTAAATAAATAAAGCTATGTCCTAACACAGCTACCTATTAATGTTAAAAAATACACTGTGTACTGTAGGCAAGGGAGAAGGGCTGCATGTTTATGGATGTCACACTTTTTCCTTTTCCTCCACCAGTGGATTTGATTTGCATGAATCTGGGCTGCTATAAAGATTTAAGAGTGGAAGATAGCACACATCACTCCTGTCTTTAGTTTTAAGATCAATCCCTTGGGACAAAAACCCTCCTTACCAGGAGAGAACAAGGCATCTCTCTCTCTCTGTCTGTCTGTCTGTCTGTCTGTCTGTCTCTCTCTCTCTCTCTCTCTCTCTCTCTCTCTCTCTCTCTCTCTCTCCAAAGTCTGCATCCAAGTCTTCTGGAGAGAGAGGCCCTGCTATAAAAGCTATTCCAACATCCGTTTCATAGTCGCTGTCGACCATGATTGATGCGTAAGATTTCTAGCAGCAGAAATAGTACCAAAAAAAAAAAATCAAAAAAAGAATAAAATGAGAAAGGAGGAGGCTGTAGCTTTGCCTGGATGTAGTATCATTAAGCATAAAAAGAGACTCTAATCCTCTCCATCTGTTAATTTCCTCTTTCTTATGTAGCGTACATCACATGATATGACATCATGTTTCAGTGAAATACATTTGTTCAACCAAAAGCCACATCCTCTGAGCCAGTTTGTTGGTATATTCTGCCAGTGGCATGGGTCTTCTAAGGACTACACCAGGTTGAAACCCCATGTCCCTTCCTTCACTTTCTGTCCCTCTTTGAGCTCTAACATGGATTTGATCCCAAAACCAGGCAGGGGGAGGAGGAGAGAGATCATACGATTAAAAGCTCCAACAGGGTTTAAACAAGCCGGTCTCTGTGAGAAACCATCCAAGCACCCCCCGCGGCCTGTGTTTATACGAAAACCCTGCAAACAGTAACAATGGGAGGGGAGAGAGAGAAAGAAAAAAAAAAAGAAAAAAAAAGAAAGAAAGAACGAAAGACAGAAAAGCACCCAGCAGTTGGTACCTAATCAGAAAGGTTTGTGCGCTGCGGCTTTCCAAACTGCATGACTGTTTAACTGCCGCAGAGGGAGGCAGTCCAGAGCGAGGCTCTTCCCTCACAGGCCTTGAGGAACAGCACTCCCAGACACTCCAGAACCATCATAAACATGCAAATCTCTAAACCACAATCACACCTTTGTCTCTCTACTCCTCAGTTCTTTCTCGTTCTCCGTGCCTCTCTTTTAAAGCCAGCTCATTACATTCCAACCATGATGCAAATTTGTAGAGAAATGTTAGGAAACGCTGTGGCAACATACCCCAAACATCACTGTAATATTGTTTTAAAAGTTTAAATATTGCCTGAATCAGCATATCAGAAAGTCAGCTGAACAACTGAGATATTTTAACAAGACTAAAATGGCAGCAACTTTTGCTTAAATGGAAAAAAATGGGTTGTGCTGAAGTTTATATTGAAACTTCATGGAGCAAGAAGAAATGAACGTGTACTTGGATGGGTTAAACTTTGCTTCAAATCATAAAATTCCACTTGGTGACTCCTGATCCATAGAATAACCCCTTCTTTCTCTGTTTTTTTATTTTTTTTTATTTTTTACTTCTTTTTTTTTTTTTTTTTCTTTTCGGTGGCCATGCAGCTATTGCTCATTTACTGAAGCGTACATCTGCATCTGTCATTTAGAAGCTGAGAGGAAACGTTTGGTCGAATCCGAGGACCTTACGAGGGGCAAGAAAGAGAGACAGAAAAAAAAAATGAAAGAGAAATGTTGATGCATTTAACATGAGGGAGTGTAAAAAAAAAAATCTGCCAAATAACTCGACAATAAGAGATGGTTTCCCCCTGCTGAGGCCATTCATGGGCAGAGAGACTCCAGACATAAGCAAGCACTGGAGAGAGAGAGAGAGAGAGGGAGAGAGAGAGAGAGAGAGAGAGAGAGAGAGAGAGAGAGAGAGAGAGAGAGATGGCTGCCTTTCACTGCCTCTCATAAACTGGGTCTATGGATCTGACAGAACTAACGTCCTATTTTTATACTGAAGATGGGTCTCGTCTCAAAGATTATAAGTCATCATTAGGTAAACAAAGCACACTTTTTATTCACTTTTAACACACACACACACACACACACATACAATCGATAGTTGTATTTCAAACCAGATAAGTGAATGTAAGATTATCTTTTTCTTTTTTTTTTTTTTTACTAGACTGTAAATATCAATTTTCTTTCTCTTTTTTAGTATACAAAAAAAGAGAAAGAAAATTGATTCTCTTTTTTAGTTCACACATGTGCTCCTCCTGAAGGCCATGATACATGAGCAGTAGAAAATGGTAGCCTACGTGAACTTTTTTGTGTCCCCTGGATCACTCTTGACCATAATTTAAAGCATTTGTCCACAGATTTACTGTGTGATGCATGAGAAACGTGGCTCTGGCTTCTCATTGGGCAATCAGATAAATAAACGCCCTGAAGTTTCTGTTGGTTCAGATTAGAGGGCAGGCCTGTTATACAGACACTGCACACAACACAGTTGTGTTTCAGTCCTCACAAAATACTCCCTTGATTCAATTTTATGACTTATTGGATGAAAATCAGTCTGAAGCGGTTCTCCACAACTAAGAATTGTCTCACATTTGAAAGACATCTTTGAAGAGATCGCTCACCCCCACCTCCACCCCCCACCCCCACCCCACCTTCGATAGAGAGTTTAAATAATGCTCATCTTTTGGCAGTATTGACCACTACAGCTGTGGGGTCCTCTCTCTGGCTTTGTCCACTGAAGAAAAAAAAAAAAAAGAATCATCAAGAGGAAAAAAAAAAAAAAAAAGCGTATGGTTTTCCAGTCTCATAGACATGCTGTTTTGTTCCAGTGCACGCTTGGACAGCACTGAATAGCTCAAGAACAATTCGTCTCAATTCAAATGCAAGGGCTTATTGGCCATTAATTGTATGCTCATAAACCCAACAGTGACCTCAAATAACAAAAACAGTCAAGATAACCTTTAACATCCTTATTTTTCCTCATATTTTTACTTTTCAGGACTCTCTCTCTATGCCTATAACACTGATTACCTATAACGCTGATGAAATTTTGGGGTAAACTGTGGAGACGTCTTGGGGTCAAAAGACGATGATTAATCCTGGTGAGAGGTGATGGTTTTGAAGCTTCTGGAAACGTTGGGGTCAGGGCCTTAGCTCTGCACAGCCGTGTCATTTGTTATTTGACCTCTTATGGCGCCCTGACAACTTTTTTTGTATCTCTCTTTCACTGTCTCCTCCCTCTGGGGAACAGTTCTGCCGGATAAGTGTATGGTGACTGGCTCTGTTGTTGACTTCCTTTGTTTTTTGGAGAAAGCTAAAGTTCTTTGTTATCATTGTTTCCCATCCACTTTTTCTAGCAAAAACTGAGAAATGGGACATGGACAAAGAAAATCTCACAACAAACTCAAACAGTTAGATCTATAGACAGAAAGACAGACGAGCAGACAGACAGACAGACAGACAGAAAGAAAGAAAGAAAGAAAGAAAGAAAGAAAGAAAGAAAGAAAGAAAGAAAGAAAGAAAGAAAGAAAGAAGAAAAAGACAGAGACTCTTCTCTCATCTTCGGTTGGTAGACTGAGAGCACGTATGGTAAACCGAGCTAGCAGGCCTTGCCTCATCACTGTAAATAAAGTCAGTTGTGTTTTGTCATGAAATACGTGTTTAGTCTAGAAGCAAAACAGGGAATCATTATCAATAAATCTAAAGGGCGATTCACTTGGGTGGATGGATGTGTGTGTGTGGTGTGTGTGTGTGTGTGTGTGTGTGTGTGTGTGTTGGGGGGTAGAGGGGTGTTGGTGGGGCTGAAACACACATGCATAGAACACACTTTGGCAGACATGGGTTCACACAAACACAAACAACACAATTCCATCGTCCCTGAGCGTGCATTCATTAATTCAACATTTACTCGACAACCCAAACACAAATGCACAACAGTTGCTACATCCACCTCTCTCTCTAAATAATATTTAGATGGATTACTTGGGGGTTGATGCATAAAGCATTTGTTTTGAGAGGACACAATAACCCTGGTGACACAGTTTGCTGAATGAGAGATTGTCTGCGAAGTTCCATATAACAAATCCTGATAAGCATCCAAGAGATATGAAGAACAAAATATCAGACAAACATCTTCGAATTACCATGTCAGTGTAAGATGTTTACATTCCCAACTATGTCAGGTCAATGTCTGAGACATTAATTAACTGAAAATGGTGAGTTTACACAAATTCCATTAGATAAACACTAGGCACACAGTGGTAGAGATACATGCAAAGAAGAAAAGGCATATAAAAGTCTGATAAAACAACTTAATAATGACATTTAAAAAAGTAATGAGCAAATAATAAAATTTAGGATCAAAACATTGCCTTTTCTACATTGTGTATATTTTTTTGTCTAGTAGGTGGAGACGAATTTGGCTGCACCAGTGCACTTCTCTCAAAAAGGTTGGAATAGACACGACCATAGTTGTTCATAAAGATGAAAGGCAAAATAAAAAGGTAGTTCTTTGTGTTAAGTGGTGTTTAATGGAGAGAGTAGGAAAAAGAGAGAGGAGCTTTTTCATCTGCCATGTGGTGTGTCGACTGTCACTCAGCACTGGGAGAGAGTTTCAGTAAAGCCTCAGAGGGAAGGAGGGGAGCTTACTGTAACATACACCATCTCTACATGGACAGGAGAAATCATCACCTCCACTACTCCCCCACCAACACACACACACACACACACACACACACAGCCAACAAAACTGTGTCCCAAGCCTGGGACAGTTCACACTCCAAGTCTGATGCGCTTTTCTTTCTCTTTGCCTTACAATTCTTCTCTTTCTCTCTCTCTCTCTCTCTCTCTCTCTCTCTCTCTCTCTCTCTCTCTCTCTGTCTCTCTCTCTCTCTCTCTGTCCTTCTGCATTACTCTCTTTTCTTTTGTTCTTTCTGCTTTCTCTGTTTGATTTTATTTCATGTTCCACCATATCATTTTTCCAGGAAGAACTTGACCTCTATAATAGACTGGTCGTGTTTTTAAGCAGACAGGACCCCCCCCCCCCCCCACCCCCCAAAAAAATGTTAATTTGGCAGGTCCTCTTTTCCAGATTGATTCATAAGTGGTGCAAACAGATGCCAAAAGATATGTTGTTTAATAATAAGTGGCTAATCCAAGCCCTCCATAATCCATATTAAGACTGTCCAGATGGGGAATGTTATAAATCAATAACTGTGAGGAGTTGCAACAGAAATTATTTAAATACCCTCACTTGAAGCATAGACAAAAAATTGCTCATGTGAGAAAAATACCACTTTCACACCTCCTTTGGCAGGATTTGGTCACAGTTTTTCTTGGTGGGTTTGTAGAAATATTTCAAGTGTATGCTCAGTTGTTTGTTTTTCAGTGCAAACACAAAGAGGAAGTGTGAGACTTAGTGTCGGAATGTCCATTAATGAGGGTAATAAGGATACATGAGGGAAAAGTGAATATTTTCAAGACAATACAACTTTAAGAATAGATTCTGATCAATGATTACAGTATGCACTCTCACACATGGTCACACACACACACACAAAACATTTCTCATTTTTTCCCTCAAACTTTGCATGCTGACTGACACAGGCCTCTAATTGAGCACTCTAGCCCTGGCAGAGAACTGCACCTCATACGATAGCTCAGTGAAAATTACTAAGCTTATGTCATCCACATGCATCAATGTGTTACAGCACAGTTACATCTGGATAGGCTTAAGCCTCATTCATCGCACGAAAAAAAAAAAAAACCCTCTACAAAAGACTTCCAAAAATGGGTCCAACGAGCCTGGTGAACATTGTGGAAACTGCCAAGAAGGGACCTGAGGAGCAGAACAAAGCCCAACACCTCCCTCAGACCTGGAGAAGACACTGGCTTCTACAACAAATTTCATGCTCCTCCCAAAATGTCATATTCCGATTTTTCACATCACACACCGGACTACTGTGTGCTAATTTACGGATCAGAGGGTCAGACAGAGTCATACAGGTGGACAGCGATAATGTCTTCCACATTCTCTCTCTCCTTCGCTCTTTTTCTGCTACAGCACAGAATCTCGTCCTTGGGGATGATTGCTGAAGTCCTGCCATCCTGTCCTCTCCATCCCAGCATTGGGTGGGGAAAAATAGAAGCCAAGCTGGTCTAGACAGCTGTGTTTGGGAAAGGAAACAGTGCTTTATACACACAGAATAACGTATGGATCTCCTTCACAAATCTTAGCTTCACTCCCACTGCCTCATCCAGAGAAGCTGTGAGGATCCATCATGCTGACCAGGCCAGCGTTGCTCAGAGGTTTCAGCAATTAATACATTAACAGCTGTGAAAATCATTAAAGTCTGGGACCGGGTTACTTTTCTTCCACTCTGTTTAGAATTAGAGCCAAACCAGGGCCAATCTGTAACTGAGCTGCCTGGCTGACGGGTTTACAGATGCTAATCGCTGGACGTTGATATGGTGGAATTAAATTTACAGACCCTGAAGTGTGTTAAAATTAAGAAGGTATGGAGATGTGGAGACAGTAGATGTGGACAGGTACCTAAATATTTTGACATAAAAAGAAGACAGAGAGAGCATGTGTGCATGAGGGGGGGGCATAGATAGATAGATAGATAGATAGATAGATAGATAGATAGATAGATGGACAGACAGACAGACAGACAGACAGACAGATAGATAGATAGATAGATAGATAGATAGATAGATAGATAGATAGATAGATAGATAGATCTACTTTGGTGTTTTGGAATAGTGAATTGAGGGGGAGAGAGGCAGGGAATCAGAGACAAACCCACACTCTTTCTCACGGCTGTCACACCATCTGGAGCATTAAGATAACACCTTCCTGAACCCCTCTGACATTATACTCCTCCGTCTCATCCCCTGTTTCTCTCCTCCGCCCTCATTTCAGGAGTTTTTACTCTTCAGGAAACCTGTATTGTCTCACCTCTCTCTCCTGGGCTCAGTCTTCACTGTTTACGGCAGTCATTTATCAGATATAAGTCAGACAGGAGGAGAAATATAAACAGTCATTTGAAAGCCCTCTACTCCTGCATATATCAGAAGAGAGGAATGTTTTTAAGAGGTAACTTTAGAGTTAGTTTGCCCCCCAAAAAATGACCAAAAAAAATAAAAAATAAATAAAAGTCAAGATAAGCAGAAGTATGCGTTGGAATGTTAGCGCCGTGGAGCCATGTTGTTTGTGAGCGTGACAGTGGTAATTTTTTGGTTGGGTTCAACAAAGGCTAGCCTCCATAACAAAAAAAAAAAAAAAAGGGAAAAAAAATCTTTTGCTCCAAAGAGGAGTAAACTCCAAAGTACAGACTCCTCTACGTTGTTATTTCTGGCACTTGTCTGCTGCTGGACTGGCAATCGAAAAGAGTAATTCTATTTTCTGTTGAGCTCTCTCCATTTTTTCTTTCACCATTTTCTTTCTTTCTTTCTTTCTTTCCTTTTTTTTTTTTTTTTTTTTTTTTTTTTTTTTTTTTTAAAAACCCTGGACTGAAATGGTATACACTGAATATGTTGATAGTCTAGTTCAAGTGTGGGCTAAAGTCTCCAACCTATAATCAGACTTCCAGAATTTTCTACCCTCTCCTCACCCAGTGGAGGTTTATTTAAGGCCTGCTGGTATTGTCCAGCTATACCTCATACCTTCCCATAAAAACACTAGTGTAGGGAGTCAGCCAGACTGGTGCTACAACATCATCACTATGGAACTGAGAAATGGATGCTTACTATAAAGTAAATCTAAACTTGGACAGGACTGAGGCCTTGGTTTTGCCAGTTAATCAAGAAAAGGTTATACCCATTTGCTAAAGAGTGGGGATTCCTAATTACAGGGTATTCCATTTGGCGTGTTCTCCATACAGTTGAGTGTAACGTTTTGACTTTATATAATGCAGCACACAACCCAAGCCCTATGACATTAAAACAAATGGGATAATTAAACCACTATTGATGCTAATTAAAGTTCCCAAAGAATCCAGATCTAGAAAATAAGCAGTGTTTGAGTCTGTGTATGTTATTTTACTGTGACCAATGGCGCTGCCATGAGACTGAGGTTTGCAAGACCTTGTAACCGACATTTCTATTATTCTAAGGGCAACCGATAAAGCGCCTACATAGTTATTTATGGTTGTCTGAATACAATGTCACCGTTTAGCCTTTTTTGCAGCTATAGGAAGAAACAGGATTTTGAAGAAAGTTAATGTATGGTACAAGCTCATTTAAACTCAAATTAAAAAAGCAAAGTACCTGGGTGTCTGCACGGATGTGTGTTTCATTAAACCCGTGTCAGGTCATTGTCCATTTTAAACTATCTGCAGCAGAGGAGGAAGGATGTGAAAAAAAAGGGGGAAAAAAAAAAAAAACAACCTCTATTTAATAGTTGGAAATGTGACGGCGTGCCTGTCTTCCTGTTGTTTGTTTTGTAGTAAATGCTGGTTCTCTCTTGGGGAAACACATTACTCCAACATGACTGGACATCAAGCACCACATTCCCATGTGGTTCTGTGTAGGCTGTATGTTTGTGAGTGAGTGAGAGAGAGAGGGAGAGAGAGAAAGAGAGAGCGTACATCGGTAGATGTAAAAGGTACACAGGTCTGCTCTACTTCATCAAAACTTAATGGCCCTGCACATTCCTCACTCCATTATCTGGTTCCAGTGTTCTGTTCTGTTCTGTTTCTCCTCAACAGTCGGGAGAGAAGGAGAGCGAGAGAGAAAGAAAGAGTGAGAGAGGGAGAGAGTGTGAAAGGAGGAAAGAGAGGGAGAAAGAGAGAGAGAGAGAGAGAGAGAGAGAGAGAGAGAGAGCAGACTCTGTGGCGTGAGTTTTATTGTCTAACTACTTAATAGTAAATAACAGGCTTTAGGATGTGAGCAGCCATTCATTTCCCAGACAAAGTGATTAACACATGCTGAGAGGTAGAGGTAGAGGGGAGAAAGAGAGAGAGAAGAGAGAGAGAAAGAGTAAGCGGATGGAGACAGAAACTTTCTCTCATTTCCCAATAAGCAAGAGGTGGTGATGCATAAAGAGACATAAGAGGCTCTTTTTTCTTTCCCCCAGGTCTGTAACTAGACTAGTGAAGGTTAATTTCATAACTCTTTTAAAGAGGCCGGGTGCATTAGTTTGGAATCTCAGGCACTTTCAGGCATGGTCCGTGACCATTTGAAGCAGCAGAAAAGCAGAGAGGGTATTAGCTGATTGATAGCTCATATTTAAAGCGTTTTATTGGCATCATCCTACTGTGTCTTCACAGTGTCTCCAAGGCATTCCAAATCGCTCACTTCATTCACATTCTCTAAGCTGCTTATCCGTATTAGGGTCGTGGGTGGTGTTGGAGCCTATGCCAGTGCTCATTGGGCGAATGGCGGGGAAACACCCTGGACAGATCACCTGACCATCGCAGGGCAGTCACACAGACAAACACATTCACACCTAGGGGCAATTTAGTATCTCCAGTACACCTGACCTGCATGTCTTCGGACTGTGGGAGGAAACCGGAGCTCCCGGAGGAAACCCATGCACACACGGGGGGAACATACAAACTCCACACAGAAAGGCATCGAACCCAGGACCTTCTTGCTGTGAGGTGACAGTGCTCCCTTGCGCACCCAAATTGCGAACTGATACCACCTAATAGTATTGTTAGCTGACATAAATTTATATTTATTAATTTGGCTGACACTCTCATCCAGTGCGACCGAGAATAGTGATGCATTCAAGTGTTATTTTGTGAAATATTTAAAAGCTCCAAATTCCTTGGGGACTTGTCATTTTGTCAATTAAGTTTAAGGTTAACCAGAGTCTCTGAGGAAAAAGTATCACAGCATATTTGTTAATCAAAAATGCTAAGGTTCCAGTTAGACCCTGAAAGTTTTGCGTGCTTAGACCCAACACAGAGGCAAAATGCAAGAAAACCAACTTTAAAATAACAGCAATTTCACAGCATTAATGCAGGGGGAAACAGAGCTGGGAGCCAGTACCCTCAGCGAGTCCACATTCTGGAAATAATTCCTTAATAACAGCACTTAACCAGCGTCTCTAGAAGATTAGTGCCGTCCGACAGCTCTGAGTCTGCATCAGTTACTCTTATAGTTCTCCATCTTTAAATATTTTACTTGAGATCCCTGCACCCCCCCCCCCCCCCCCAACTAGTACACATACAGACACACAGACACACACACTCACATACACACACACACACATACACACACACACAAGAAAATCTTAATGGGTTTTCTATCACATCTCGCCATCAGACTCTCTAACAGCAAAATAGGACTTTTTCACCCAGTTAACCAGGCAAACACTCAAATCTCTCTCTCTCTCTCTCTCTCTCTCTCTCTCTCTCTCTCTCTCTCTCTCTCTCTCTCTCTCTCTCTCTCTGAGAGAAAAAAAATGAAAACGGTATTTAACCTTACAGTCACAGCAAAGCAGCAAGTCTGACCCCTGAGCATACCGAGGAGGAGCGATCCCAGTCAAGACGCCAGATAAAAATCGACTTTGTTTCACTTCGCTCCAGCCTAGCGCCAGCCTAACTTTATTCACAATCACGTGATAATTAATTTATTCTTTTTCCACAGTAGGATACGGAGCTTTAAGGGTGCAGATTCCAGTCTCTGTGAGATGAGTGGAGCCCTAGCAGTGGAAAAGGGCAGATAAAAAAAGGAGTATAAACACACTACCATTAAGGCCTGGCGGTGTACCAGATACAGCTCAAAGGGATGTGCGTTATCTAAGGCAAGCCTGCCTCCACTACAGTCTGATTCAGTGCAGACAGCTCCCTCAGCGCCCTTCCAGCTCCAAACACATAACCTCAAAAGCAACATCTTAAAACACGCAACATAAAACAATCAACCTGAAAAGGGCAACCTGAAACACAAAACCTCAAACACATAAACTTAAATATACAATCTCAAATGTGCAAGTTGATGTACAACAAACATAACAAATGCACAACCTCAAAATACATCATGATAAAAAAAATACGACCTTAAAAACACAAATATATAACTTCACAGACACAACCTAATACAAATAACTTGACTCAGACAACCCCAAATACACAAGCATGTAATCCAAATCACAAATGCCCGCACAAAACCTGAAACATGTGTGATGCTTAATGGAACTAAACTATGTGTAGAATAGAATAGGGTCCTCCTTTTGTATGTAGCTTGGAGAGGCTTGTTGGAAACTTTTTTTTTTTTTTTTATCATTAGAATGATGTGATTTGGATACGTGTCCCGCATTTCATCTCTGTTTGGTCACAGCACATTGAATCCTCTCATAGTTGAAGTAGCCTCTTTGTCAGCATCCCAGTTCTGTAAGGTTAGATTTTTTAAGAGATGTTTTAAATTTGTCTCATGGATATTACGCCACTCTTGCCGTCAGACCATATACTATCGTACGGTGCTTTAGAAAATGGGACGAATGCAGCCCCAGAAGGCGATAATGGTGCTCAAAGCTTTAAATCTTACACATATTCCCACACTGGAGGGTCTGTGCTGCTCGTGAAATACATCAGCATCTTTTGGGCCTTTATTTTATGGCTCTGTAAAAGTGTTACAGCCTCTTCACCTCTCCTTAAATCAGGTGATTTCATATGAAACATAAAACCGGCAAAAACCTCTCATGAACATCGGGACACTTTCATAAATTACACAAATGAAGAGAAGGGGTAGAGACAGAGAGAGAGAGAGAGAGAGAGAGAGAGAGAGAGAGAGAGAGAGACAGAGCAAGGATATAGCTATGTTTCATGGCACACGGTTAAGATGGAAACTATTTTAATTCCTCTAAGCAATCCAAGGAAAGTTCTGTTTACATGAGCATACAGGACACCAGGAAACATACTTGTATGAGCATATAATCTATTTAGTGTGTCTCACATGAACTGTTTTTCTGTAGGTGGCCTTAGGCCCTAGATTTACACACACATATATACACACACACACACACACACACACACACACACACACTCACACACACACACGTATGTATGTATGTATGCAGGTACACTATATACTGTGGATATACAAGTACCATCCTTTGCCACGCACAATTTTTGAGCCATCCTCTAGCCCCCTCATCAACTGTCACTTTCTGTCATGCTGGTAGAACACCCTGGCACATTTATTAGACAAAGCAGTGTTGATGGAGTTTTCACACAAGACATTATTAGACAAAGCAGTGTTGATGGAGCTTTCATACATGACAGTGTCAGTGCTGGGCTGAGAGTGGTCTGCTGCCCCAAAATACCCAGTCACCAGCAGTGCTGTGATCAAAAATGTGATATTGATGTAGGGCTAAAGGATGGCTAACATGAATTATGCATGATAAGATATGGGCCATAGTCTAGCCTACAAGGTGCACACACACACACACGCACGCACGCACACACACACACACACACACACACACACACACACACACACACACACACACGCACACAAATACAAACTGTATTTTTTTCTTATTTGTTAGACATCTCTTGTGTAATAAAATGGTTTATCCTTGGAATTGAGTTCCAAGCTTGTGCAAGTCCTTAGAGATTGTGTGCAAAAATACAAACACGCGGCTTGATTCAGCAGCAGGGAAACTCTATGACCTTTTAAAAACAGGTTATGAGTATGAAGCAAAGTGAATACTGTTCTGGCAAGAGTAGAAAAATGAAAGTCTAAAACACACACACACACACACACACACACACATCTGCAACAACTCTTTCATCTCTTGGTTATGTGCCGTTAGCCATGACCGGTACTCACATTAGCATTAACACACAGCTACAGATGAATTAACACACACACACACACACACACATGCACGCACGCGCGCACACACACACACACAAACACACACACACACACACACACACACACTGATGGGTTTGCTTATCAGTGGCCATTCCTGCCAGGGCATAAATCCTAAGGATTAAAGGGACTTCAAAAAAAATTAAAAAAGGGAAAAGAAAGAAAGAAAGAAAGAAAGAAAGAAAGCAGATAGGATGAAAAGAAAGCAGGGCCCATAGAAATGCTAAGGAAGTGGCCCTTCTTTCTTTTTTCCACTAACTCTGAGAGAAGGAGGAGGAGGAGGAGGAGGAGGTGGAGGAGAGGAGGGGGAGAGTTGGGAGGGAGACGTTCCCAGCTTGGCTACTTCATTAATTCATGCTATTTAGCAGGCTCGGGGATTGAGGGGGCTTCCATGGGTTCCTCTTCACACTGACACAACAACAGTCCCATCAGTAACTGACAACCCCCCAGGCGGCAGAGCTGCGGCCTCCGGGGTCCTCGCCCAACACACAGCCACAGGAAGCAAAACCTTGCCATTCAAAAGTTCAGCCTTTATTTGTCATCCCTGCTCTCTCCATTTCTAGCTCTGAGGATGGGGGAAGGATGGCTTCTATTAGGAGACTTGTCAGCAGAATCAGTATGCCTGTCCATGGCTTCTAACACTCAGACGAGGAGACCAGAACTGTGGGGTGGTGGTGGGTGAGGGGATCTGGGGCAAAAGCGAAGGGGCAGAGACAAGGCAGAGAGTTGTGCGTGAGAGAGAGGATCTGTCAGGCACAGGAGAATTGTTAATTGGAAAGCAAAAGGAAAGAAAAATAACTACGGTATATTGTCACTCTTAAGCCATAATTAATTGGAAAGCAAAAGGAAAGAAAAATAACTACTGTATATTGTCACTCTTAAGCCATAAGGGCACTGCCAGTGGTGCATCTACTAATAGTCCAGTTTAGCAAAGAAAAAGAGAACCGTTTCGATAACTCTCCTATTACATGCTGACCAAAATTGATGTTTTACTGTCTTATTGATCATCGTGTAGTGCTTATGTACTGTATTGAATACGGCACATCAATTACTTCTTTTATACTTTAGAGTTCATTGGTCAGTCCATGTGTTACTAAAATCACATGACAATAGACTCATACCACCTGATAAGTCTTACAATGGATTGTATCCTAAAGCATTATAAATGTTGGTCTAAAGCAAAGTGTTTGCGATAAAAATAGAACATCATAAGAGGTATAGTTTAACTCAGCTAAGATCACACAGTTAAGGACCACTTCAAATGAGGCTTTACCTTTAAGTCAGTTGCAACACAAAAGCTAGTCCCTAAATGAAAGCAGTCAGAGTCAAAACATGATCCCCTTGCAGAAGTAATCTGAAATCACACCCCGCATTTATTGTCTGAAAGAATGTGACCCAGCATTTTTCCAAAGCTCTTAGGCATTTGGCTAATAACATCTGAAGTATTGTAATAAAGTATATTTTAACAAACATATTTGTGCATCCATCTTTCCCTCTTCCTTTATCATATCCTTCTGCTTGGTCAAGACTCCCATCCCCCCCCCCCCCCCCACCCCCCCACCCAAAAAGTAATAACAGGCACTTTGTGAAACCTGGCATCTATTATGTTCTCAATTGTGAACATGTTGCTGCAACACAGAGAGACCAGCAGAGACTGGGTGATGTCTTGTGACACTACAAATCTCCTATGCAATCTATTCAGTACGAGACTGAGAGGGAAAGAGAGTCTGAGAAAACGGGGAAAAAGGAGGGACTGGGGATCCCTCTGGTAATTACTAATATAATTATTAAGGCAAAGGCTCCAAAGGACCACCAGGATGGGATTGTTTTTTAGCACCTTTGTCTGTCTGGGTTGTGAAAATCCTTCCAATCTAAAGCTACTGTGACATTTTCTCAACGGGGGCCCCTGGCAAGATGCCCCATAATGTCCCCTTTACCATTCCCCCATGTTCATCACTGGGTACTATGACGACCTAATTTTAGAAGAATTTGTGGGGACAGGGATGGTAAATTAGAGCGTCTTCTTTTGAGGCTGATGAGCTGGTTTTGAAAGATAATAATTATTCATTGGACTCCTTTCCCACTTTTGGTTATGCCGTGAAAGGTAATGGGATATTGGAAGGGGCTTGGCTAAGATGCATAGCGATGAAACTCAACATGTTAAATATATCAGAAATGAACCATGTGATATTCAGCAATAGATAATTCAGTTATGATCATCTGTGTTTCATTGCTGAAAGGATTCAACTGGTTTGTGCAGATTATAACAGTGCAACCACAGCTTTAGCCAACACAAATTCACATGTTCAAATTTCCTTGAACATTCCATTTCAATCTTCATTTACGGGTGGTCAAAACACTCTTTCACTTAACCCACCTTACTGATTTAAACAGGGGGTTCAAACTCCACAGAGAAAAAGAGAGAAAGAGACCAGACCAGGACAACATGCGTCATAGACGAGGAGAGAACTCCATCGGTGGCCTGAGTGTATCTGCAGTCGGGTGGGTGTGCTTGGAAACACCAGTGCCCCCACCCACAGACTGTTAAAAGGCCAGTCCTATCGTAACACAAGATAAAAAATACTTCAATCTGTCTCTGTAAAAACACACACGTGCTCATGTGCGCGCACACACACACACACACACACACACACACACACACGCACGCACGCACACACTCTCAAAGACACACACACACACACACACACACACACACCAGCTGAACTTTTCCATTTGTCCAAGTGTGTTTCTCATTAGAGGGTAAAACGCTTTGAATTTAAGTTTTTGCCAAAATCTCAAGCACACAATGTCCTGTGTTTATTCTAAAAATCCAAACATACAGTAGAAACCAAACCAAATATAGGAAACAAATGGCAACACTGGCAATTAGTGTGTATTGATTTTGTCTGTTAAAATCATAACCCCTTTAGTAAAGCTAAGAGCACTGTTATATACAGAAAGGTTAAACTGTGCAGCTGAGTTTGTATGTGCAGAAGTGTCTTCTTCCTCCGTGGCTCAATCAGAGAGTATTCCCTGAGAGAATACATCTTTTCAGGATGAAGTAATGATGGCTGTGCCACAACTTCTTTTTCTGCTTCTCTCCCCCTATAAGTACTCTCTCTCTCTCTCTCTCTCTCTCTCTCTCTCTCTCTCTCTCTCTCTCTCTCTCTGTCAGTCTCAAGCTCTTTCTCTCTCGCTGATGAGCCTAACAGACAAAGATGAATCAGAGCATTATTTTTTCTTAGCCAAACAAGGGGAAATGCCTTGGAATTACCTGATGAACCCAAAGAGACTGATCCAGACATGAGCCAAGACACCAAGGCAGGTCTTGTGCTCACTCTTTCTTTCATACACAAAAGCAGAAGACCCCAGGGGGATGTTCATTCACTTAATTGTACAAAGGCCCACTTAAATGGCCCATAATGCTTACTGAATGGTCAAAATGGTATTACTGACGCTTTTTACATGTCCTCACTCTCTCCTAACACTGTTTAAGAGATTAATGTTACTCTTGTACTTGTAAAAAGTAGCACTAATCGGGACCAGTTTGAATATATTCAAATCCCTTAAAAAAGGAGAGAGACAGAAATTACGCCCTAACATATTTGGCTTCATTCTCAAGCGGTTAATGGTATTTGCAAAATGCAAGCTCTAGCAGCTACGTTAACCACAAAAAAAATAAGACAGAGAAGTTCCATTGAAGTTCCAGAGTAGTCCCAATGTGTTCCTGCACAGACAGAAAAATTCAATTGAATAGTTGAGTGGAAAGAGAAACGCTAAAAAGAGTTTTGAGGGAAAGCTGTCATGCGGCAGCGGTAAGAATGGAAAAAAAAGAGATTATAAACACTAACATCAGTCAAACAGATGTATTTCTACTCTTTATTTAGCTTCTAGTCCATTCCTTTTGACTTCTTTTGCTCATTTTTGGTAATGAATGGTGGAAAAGAATGAAGAAAGTCCCTTTGAAGGTTACAAAAGGCTGCTTCTGGTGACATCGCACCCTGGTAACCCATAATCCCGCTAGTCCTCAGCAATGGCACGATAGCAAGCAATGCCATTACAAACATGTGAAACCATACACGCATATATATAAGCACACATATACAACCACACGCGTGCACACAAACACACACACAGGCACACACAAACACACACACAGGCACACACATACACACACGCATACACACAAACACACACACACACACACACACACACACACACACACAAACACGCACATTGGCACTGACTGAGTTTTAGCTGTCCTAGTGCTCTGCATCTCTTATCTGTTCTGCGGCTGAAGCTGTAATAATGGATCCGAATGGAGCATGGGACAGACAGGTGAAATCTATCCATACATCCTGGAAAGTTTCACTCTAAAAGAAGCCCCCCCCCCCACCCCCCTGACCCATTTTGGCAGATCCTGCAGACCACTTAACTTGATTCATTCTGCTTTTGTGTTTCTTCTCCCCGCGGAAGGCTTGACCTGGGGTCAGCTGCCGCTCCTTAATCAGTACAGCACATGACTGGCCTGTCTCAATCCTTGCATTCCAGGGACAGTCTGTCCCTGATACTGTATATTAGCATAAGGAGCTCTAAGCACAGCACACACTCTCATAGCTGCCCCGTGTGAAAGATTGACCCGATACATCAATATACTGCAAATCCTCACTTCAAACAAGAGACAGAGAGAGGGGTGAAGAGAGAGAAATTTTGAGTGGGACAGGGTGAGAGTGAGAGTGGGAGTATGTGTGTGTGTGTGTGTGTGTGTGTGTGTGTATGTGTGCGCGCGCGTGTGTGAGTGTGTGTGTGTGTGTGAGAGAGAGAGAGAGAGAGAGAGAGAGAGAGAGAGAGAGAGAGAGAATGAGAGAATGAAGAGAAGAGGAGCTGTCCTTAAAGGTAATGTGCAGTGCCACTATGGTCTCAGAGATCAAAGGAGACTTTAGTGATTTAAGTTAACACTGCCATTCCAGCCTTTGGAGGCTACCATTCAGGATTAGTCTGGCAGTTCTAGTACTTATTTAAATGTATTTAAACTGAATGAGGCACAGTTTCAGACAACTCTTCCACTCTGCACAAGAGTTGACTGTGTTTATAGGTTAGGGGTTGGGGCAGCATCCTGTTCAACCCCAAACCCACAAAGGTCATAAGATGTCCCACGAGGTCCAGAAAGGTCAGAAACTGAACCATAAAAACTAGGGAGCTGATCTCTGTGATTCTTTCCATCTTAAGAAAATAAAAGTTTAACTAATCTGACTTTTTACAATCTAGACCACACCTACATCTCTGCGGTGCTACAAAGCTGCTATAACTAATGTCTAAAAACTGTGTCTAACACAATCAGAACACAATGTCAATATTTTCCCAAAAGACAAACGTCTGACGGGAAATAAATGATGACTATTTTCCTTAGATCACAAAACTCATTCAGGTTCTGACGAGCCGACACAGGTTACAGCAGTGAAATATGACTATAACAGCAGCTATTTGCTGGTAAGGCAGAACACCAACAGTAAATTTACTTCATAAATTTTAGGCAATGTAACATAACGTCAGTTAAAAATCTGCCCTCTCCTTTTCATCTCAATAAGGCCAAAATTCTTTCTTGTTTTTAAAAACTAGCATACATGAATTGTATTTTTCCCATTTGCTGAACGAGAGGATGAAGTCTCATTCAAACACATGCAAAGCAATCTGAAATCAGATTATAGCATTAAAACCGTCACAGACAAAACAGTCTGGGGCATGTGACCAATAAAGCATTACTCATGGTGTTGTGAGGTCATAGTCAACTGCATGTAGCACTGAACTACTGAAGAATCATTAATGTTCTCGTTATGTCATAATCTGTTGTGTTCAGTATTGAACCAATAAAGAATCGTCAATACCATTCTGACGGAACAGTCAACTGTGCGGAGTATTTAATTAATAAAGAATCTTAGCTACCATTGTGGTGCCATAGGCAGTTATGTGTTGCACGTAACCAGCAGAGTTTCACTATTGCCACGGTGTTGTCACAGCTGTAAGACCCCAGCCAGTGAAGTGAACAGCATTCTGTAGCACTCCCAGAACTTTCTCACCACAGCAACAAGATCCTAACCTCACCCTCGCCAGTCAGGCAACCAGCAACACCTCTACAAGCACTCGACGGGGTGAGAGAGGGGAAGTAGCACTTCAGCCTCATAAGAGAGAAACACACATACACCCACACACACTCACAGATATACACACACACACGAGGCCCGGCCGCAGTCAGTGGTGAGGACACTGGGGCTACTGTTTCCATTCAGGTCTTTGTCTGGGCACCTCTCTTGTTTTTCCTCAGCAAACCATAGCACAAAGGCAGCGGCATGCTTCCCTCCCCTCTCTGGCCTGTCAATACCCAAACTATCAGCCCCTCAATAGCTGAATCACCCTTCCCATGAAAATCAAGTCAATGCCCTGTTTCCCTCTCTCTTGTGAAGAGGGTGACAGCTATAATTTCTGCTCCGGCTTTTCTCACGTGTTTGAGGGCAGAATGCCTAGACTAGCGGCCAATAGAAAAAGCATTAATTCCTTCGATGTGAGCTCAGCGTAAATGATTTGATTGTGGCCGATTCGACATAGTTTTTTTTTTTTTTTTCTCCCTCACTCCCTCTCTCTCCTTCTCTCGCTTTCCTTTGGCTGCACGGAAGAGGAAAACAAAATGCAGGGAATGTGAGTATATATTTGCGAGCAAACATCAACTCCAGCCTTATGACCCAATCAAGTGGAAGTGAGACAAGCTTTGTCTCGTCTTTATCTTGCCTCATCCAAAAGAGAGAGAAAGGGAGAGGCAAAGATAGAGAGAAGGGGAGAGAAGGAGAGAGAGAGAGAGAGAGAGGGAGAGAGAGAGAGAAAGAGGAAGAGAGAGAAAGGAGGAGGAAAAAATGTAAGGATTTTGCCAAGCTTTTGTCACGGTATAAGGACTGGTTTAGTCAATCGCTGTCAGATCAAGAAGACAGAGAGAGAAACAGGCGCTGTTACCGTCTATAAAAAAACACTTTGTCTTGCAGCCAAGTCAGAGGAGTCCCCACACACACACACACACACACACACACACACAGAATTACACAGTCCTTTTTAATCCATTTGCATTTAAAAGATCGCACACAGGTCTGAATGCAGGTCTCTTCCCTGTGACCATAGAAACGTTAGAAAAGGTGGAAAATTCAGTCCACTGAACTTTAAACGACTTTATTAAAGTGTCACTAATCAGAGCCGGGAGACACAAGGTTTTAGTGTTTGGGCAAATGTACAGAAAAACTTTCAAAAAGCTTAATGACCTGCTAAGAGCATTACTTTGAAAAGCTTTGTTGATGGCAAGTTTAAAAAAAAATAAATAAATAAATAAAGAGGCTGTCTCATCACTCTCTATCATCTATAAAAGATGAATACACTGAAAATTGCAGGAATCTGACTGAAATACAACCACTGTGTAAAGGATACTGTCTGGAGATTTTGGATGCCAAAACACTTTGCACCCCGTCAATCAGCCTGTAAAATATGTGCTTTCCTTTTTCGGAGCAAAAGAATCTTCCACTCTAAAAGCAGAACTTTCTTTTGGTGAGCTGTAAATCTTTGCAAAAGAAAAAAAAAAATGCACGGTGCCCTGTAAAGCAGCATGTAATTTATCAAGATAGTAAAATTAATTTATATGCTTATTTGTGCATTCCACATACATAGCCGTCATGTGAACGGCATACAGATATTTATATTTGGTTCAAGAGCCACTAAAAACACTGCTATAGACTAAGTCATGCAACATAGCATACAATGGACATTTTCATTCACATTTATCTGTAAAAGGTTATAACAAATTATTTGTTGGTGGTAAGTGCCCATCTCTGCAAAATCTGGGCATGTCTGCCAGTGTTACGTCTGAGTTTTAGGCAGAAAATTGCTGCTATTACACCGTTAAATGGGATAACAACCCAGAGAATAATCCCTGGCTGACAATGGGGCGGCCATGTGAAAGAACCCCCGTGAGTCAAGCCCTGCATGGCCAGAGACAGCAGTTTCACGCCCGCCAGCACGC